>NC_067403.1:76000750-76243250 GCF_016432865.1 Antechinus flavipes | reverse complement strand
TTTTGTATGGTATCAAAAGTAGCCTGAACAGCTAGAGAGTAGAGCATGAAAGGGAGCGAAATAATAAAGTTAGGGAAAGCAAAAATAAATAAATAAATAAATGTAATTTTATGCCTATATAGCCTCCTCCTCCATTCATCTACTACATCTTATTCTAAAACTGTGTTTCTTTTGTTTTCTCCTATTTACAGCACTAATATCCTACAGGTCTAATCTTTGTATTTATCTCTTTTCATCTGGAAACCTGCAGTGATGTTAGACATCTGTATCTTCTTTGATAGTGGAAACATTCACTTGGGTTAGCCCTCATTTTATTTACAAATAAACAGGGACAGTAAAGAGTGCCAGAAGGTTTGGAAATTCTCTCTTGATACCACTACTGAGGGAAACACTGATTCATCCTAATGTCTCTGAGGACCTGCCCCTCTGAAATAATGCCTTGTCTTGAAGTAGACTGATTATGAGCCTGCTAAAGGGAATGCAACCCATTGTGCCTACTGGGGTTATTTTCCTGTTTTACTTAGGAACCTCTGCTCAGCTAGCATGATGTTATTTTTTTTCCAAAGAGACTGAACATCTGCTATGACAATTGTAATCATTCTTTTATGTCCATCATGATTTTTAATTTGGATTCTCAGCTGAAACACCACATTTGCTAACAGTTACCTGATCAAAGTGTTATGGGCGCCCTTTGGAGAAGGATGAGTTCTTTCTTTGGGGTAACCAAATAAAAACCCATATGCTTAGAAGGGAGACATGAGAAAATATAATGCAGTACTCAAGGGCATGCAATTTACCCATCACCATTTCATAACCAATTGTTCCTCCTGGTCCCCAGGGATTAAGAATATGGTTTCCATGGTAATCCTAGATTCTCTAAATGCTCATCCTCTTCTGAAATGGATAGTAAATTGTTTGACTAGATAAATGACCTGTCTCCTAGCCAGGATGAAACTTTAGTGCTATACAAAATAGAAATATACCACCTGTGCAAAAATAGACTAGTCTAGAGAGCTATAATAAGTTCAAAGTCTGTGGAATCACGACCCCATGATTGCTAGTGTTAACAAAAGCTTGTTCCTTAATTACCAGCATTGCATTCAGCTTCTGTTTCTTCCCAAGCCCAATTATGGCTAATGGCAGATGTACTGTTGTTTATGGAAGTTCTCTTTATTTTTATTTTTAAAATAAATTTTATTGATGCCTTTAGTTTTAATACCACAGACATTTAGGGATATGTTTCTTCTTCCTTCTTTGCCTTAGAACTGAATAATGCAAGACTGTTAGACAAAAACAACTGATATACTCACTACATTGGATAATAAATGTGATATTGGACTCCTATGGTCTCCTTCCTCTTCTGTAGGGTGGGGAAAGTCTGTTCTGTTTTCTGAGACTAGGTTTGATTATTGTAATTATTCTTAGATTGGCTTTCTTTTCCTGTACTTTTATTTATAATATATCTATAATTTATTATCATAATTATACATGATACATAATAATTATGTTACCTAATTATATAATGTATTATAGATTGTATATAATTATATAATGTATTAAGATAACATAATTATAATTATTTTATATTTTATTTATAATATATCCATTACAGAGTGTTTAGATTTAGACTTAGTAAATCCAGATTCAAATCCCAGCTCCACCAATTATGTCGTGTGTGATTTCAAGCAAGCCACTTCAGTTTCTGTACGTTTCAGTTCTATGATGATTAAAAGTGGAAAATGGGATAGACTTATATATTTTCTTCCCTCATTAAATTTGGAGCTCTTTGAAGGCAGCAACTTTTTTTTTTTTTGATTCTTTTTATATCTCAAGCACTTAGCACAGTGATTGACATAGTAAATGATTAATACATGCTATTCATACTGACTGTTAAACTCTGGGGTTCCTTCCAAATTGTAAGTCTGTGATTCTATGATAATTACAATAATTATTCTTCTGGTTCTATAGGTTTCACCCTGCATCAGTTGTTGGAACAAATCTCCCCATATTTTTATTAATTTTTCATGCTCATCATTTTTTAATGTTCAATAATATGCCATGACGTTTATATGTTAGTTTCTTTGGAAATTCCCTACTCAATAGCAAAACATTTTATTTCTTATTGTTTAGTCATGTTCAAGTTTTCATTAACCTGTATGTATTTCTTGGCAAAGACACTGGAGTGGTTTACCATTTCCTTCTCTAGTGATTTGCCCAGGGTCACGGAGCTCTAGCAAGTGTCTGAGGACAGCTTTGAATTCAGAATCAGCACTCTATATCCACTGAGTCCACCCAGCTATCTCCTTTGTTGCTAGTTCTTTGCTAACATAAGAAATGCTGCTGTGAATATTTTGGAATATGATGAATCTTTCTTTTTGTCTTTGACCACATTAGGGAAGTCAACTCAGTTCTCAGACTGGTAGTATCAAGATGTATGAGCAGTTTTGGAACTTTTCTAGCATAATTTTTATTTGCTTCCCAGAATGATTAAATCTATTCACAGTTCCATCAATGGAATATTGATAGGTGAGCCTATTTTCCCATAGTCTCTCCTTTTTTTTTTTTTTCCCATTTGTTCCTTTTCCAGTATTTGCATTGAATTTGCTGCTAGAATTGATTTAATGGACTAGCTTTGCATATTCAGTGAGTACTCCTTGGACTTCAAATTGCCCTGTTGTGCAAAAGAAATTCCTGTATAAGATTAGGCCTTAGCTTGTTAGCTGAAGAAGCTACATGAGTCATTATGAAGGTTTTTATAACATTCTCCTTAACATTCTTCAAAACAAATTGTAATTGCTAACATCCCCTACCAATGAGATTGTCGAGATTAGAATAAAAGAATAGTGTGGAGGAGAGGGAAAATTCCTATTTATCTCTTCCTCCCGGGCTTCTATTTTATTTTAGCAAATAGCTCAGTGCCTACCATTTTCTGCAGCTAAGATTGATATGTACTTCTTCAGAGGCTAGCAGGCTTTCTGTGCCTGACTTTTAAAGTGGATTCCAGAGTGATTCAATGACATGATTCCTGATTGAATTTTGATCTGTGCAAGCCACTGTGTCAGCCCTGCTTTGAGAATCATATGTACTTATCTTTATATCTTATAGGGTTTTTACCTAGAATACTATGGTATATAAATTTTGGTAGACAGTGTTCATTCAGAACACTCCTTTCCCTCCCCCCCACCCCCCTTTGGCACTATTATTTCTGTGTCAAATAATGTTACAAGAATAGGGAGGAAAGGGAAGAGAAAGAAAAAGGAGAGAACTAAAAGGAGGGGAGAAGAAGGAGAGAGAGAGAGAGAGATACAGAGAGAGTCTCAGAGACAGAGAGAGACAGAGACAGGGACACAGTGAGAAAAAGACAGAGAGAAAGAATATTGAGATATAGATTTGGGGTACCTAAATGAGATTAGGGTTTAATTGAGGTCGAACAGAGCTCCCCTGCAACCTCCTTGGATTCAGCACAAGGTACCAGTGGTAAATGAGGTCTAGTAGCAGGGTGAGTCCCCAATAAAAGCATTTATCGGCCTGAAAAGCTAGATTGATAAAAGAGGTTTATTATTGGGTTTGAAAGCAAGGTTAAAGCATAGTTAAGGAACTAGGCGAAGGTAGAGATAAGGAGGGCACCAGACAGAGGGTCCAGTGGACAGAAAGTCCTGACATGGCTAGCATGTTTGGGACCTCTGCAAAGAGGGGGTCCCAGCATGTCCGTTTTATAATGGGAGATTTAGCTCGAGGGACCTGTGGGTGTAGCCCCAAAGTTGACTCAGATCCGGGTGGGGCTGGGACAAGTCCCCATCTTCTATTGGAAAACAAAGGGACCAGGATTTGTGAGTCAAAGGGTAATTACATTGTTAGGAGTCACAAAGAAAGGAATCTTTCCCTGCATCAAGAGGAAGGAAGGAAGGAAGGGAGGGTTGGAGAGAAAAAGTCAAATGAAAGAGAGAATGAAGGAATTTAAAAATTGTCATCAACATTTCAATACATTGTTTTGGTTAGCAGGCAATTAGTGGCACTATAGATCATGATTTTGTTGTTGAAAAGGGATAAGGGCCTATGATTTCACAGTTGAGGAAATTACCTCTTCCAATGCAAAATAATAGGCATTTATTAAGAGCCTACTATGTGCCAGGCACTATGCTAAATGAGGATACAAAGAAAACTAAAAGACAATTTTTTGTCCTCAAGGAGTTTACAATCCAATGAGGGAAGTTTATGTATGAATGGAAGCTGAAAAGTGGGGGTGGGATGGGGCTGGGAGATGGTACCTGATAGAGAATGATGCCGAAATCAGGAGGAATACAGCTCACGTCAATCAGAAAATGTCAGTATGAGGGGTGGAGGTGGCAGGAGCAGAGTATACTTGGAAGGTATGAGTTTGAGCATTGAGGAGTTATAGACGGCACCCAGAGTCCATAGAGTCTTAGAGATAAGGTCATCTTGGCCCCAAGGCCAACTTTCTATTCAATCTGCCTTGCTGCCTTTTATTGCTGGAGCCACAAAGATAAGGAAAGATTTGTGTTGGTCTTTGCAGGTGGAATTAGAGCCATTAACACTCTTTCCCACATCTTTGGATGACTGGCATTTAGACTTCAACACCAACTAGCCTGAGCTGCTAAGGTCTTAGGATGGCAAAGCAGCCCTGGCTGGCTCTGTCATCTGTTTCCCAGTAGAAAGCAGTTTGCTTGCTCTTGCTTTGTCTTTAGAAGCTCATTCCAGGGAGCTTCATCCAACCTTTGGCGGCCATTCAATGCAATGGATCATCAGATCATGGATATAGAGCTGACAAGGGCCTCAGAGATCATTTAGAATATTTATGAGAATGAGGAATAGAGGAGAGATTAAACTTAATAAGTGTGAGAGGGTGGACATGAAGGCAAGGATATGTGGCTCGAAGTCTTGCACTCTTGTCTATCCAGAACATTCACCTCAATTATAAGAGCTTGCACTTAATTAGCATTTGATGATTTGTAAAACACTTTACATGTGCCAACTCCACAACAAGTTTATGAGGTAGGAACTATTTTGCAGACTAGTTCTTATTCTTATTCCATATACTATGAGTAAATGATTTAACCTCCTTGATCTTCTATTTCTATTTTCTCTTCTCAAAGGGGCAGCTAGATGGTACAGTGGGGAGAGCACTAGCCCTGAAGTGAGGAGGGCCTTAGTTCAAATATAGATTAAGACACTTAAGCTATGTGACCCTAGGCAAGTCACTTAACCCCAATTGCCTGCAAAAACAAACAAAAAGACAAGGCAAATATATAAACATAAATATATATATATATAATATGTGTTTGTGTGTGTGTATATATATACATATATATGTATATATATTATATATATGTTAAGAAAGATTAGGAAAACCTATACCCCTTTATTGTGAAAAAAACTACTTAGCAACTTTGAGGAGTTTATAGAAATGAGCAGCCAATTGAAAAACATGTCCCTTTTATGCTTTAAAAATATCTTAAACATCAAAATCTGTATGTCTACAATTGACTTTGACAGAAATATAAATAGGTTTTGTTCAGGTTGGTGAGCGCTCAGATGTATATATAACAAGTCAGGAATGTGATTTGTATAGAGTAGCGTTTTTACAACTTTCTATGTAGTTTTTTGGTTGTTATTCCAAGTTTCCAAAAACCTCTTTCTCTGCAAAATGTGATTCTTAGCAGAATTCAGCTGTCTTTTACTTCTAATCTTGACTTTGTGTTCCCATAGATTGGATGGTTTTGAATAAAAACAATTTTTTTTGTTGCTATTCTATGCGTCTTTTGCTGGCTTCTGCTATTATTGGCAAACAAGGTGTTCTGAAATTAATAGGAGTTTGTCTTCAGAGCAGCTGGATGGTGCAGCGGATAGAGTGCCTGGCTTGGAGTCAGAAAGATTCATTTTCCAAAATTTAAATCCAATCTCAGACACTATTGTCTGTGTGATCCTGGGCAAGTCACTTAACACTGTTTGCCTCAGTTTCCTCATCTGTAAAATGAGCTGGAGAAGGAGATGGCCATCTCCAATATCTCTGCTAAGAAAACCCCAAATGGGGTCATGAAGAATCAGGCATGAATAAAATGACTGAACAAAAGTGTTCAAAAAGAAAATTTGGTGAGGAAATGATAGAAAAAAAAATATTCTCTATTAGAAGGAGAAGTAATATAGCACAGTTGAAAGAAAATGGGCTTAAAGTCAGGAAGAACTGACTTCAAATCCTAACTTAACCTCTTAAAAGCTCTGTCTCTTAAATTATGGAACAATTTCTGACCTACAATGTGCAAGGGAAGTTTTATACTACTAATTACCCATATTGATGAAATCATAGGAGTCTGAACTCTTCTCCACCATCCTGCCTCAAAAAAAAAAATTGTTGGTTACTCTGGATGGGCTTGAGCCTCATTTTTATGAAATTACTACAGAAATTTGTTTTTATTGGAATCATATTTTTATTAGACTCATGATAGTTTTATAATTTGTAGACAGATCTGTTAAAAAATTCTCAGCCCCAGAATAACTAAGCAGCAACAAATCAATCAACATTTAGTAAACACTTATTGTGTGCTCCATAAAAATAATCTTTTTTCCCATAAGTAATTATTTTATGGAGAACTCACACATGGCAAGTGCTCACAAGGTAGTCAGAAAAAGTGATACAAGGACACCCTCAAGTTCTCTTGTCTGAACTTTAGAATCGATTATATGACATGGGAGAGGAGGTGTTGGGCTCTATGAGCAAAGCTAGAATTGAATTAACTCAAGAAATGCAAGATGCAAAAAGTTAAAGAATCTCTCCCAAATGTTCATAGGGGCTAGTTATATCCAACTTATGGCAGCGCACTCACAGCTCCCATTGATCTGATAGGCCACAGTGAGTCACATGCTCGGCTCTAACATAGTGATGTCATTTTGGTCCTCTTCGAGAACAAAGGACAGTTACCCATTTACCATGTGCTAGCTACTGTGCTAAGCCTTGGGGACCCCATTGGTAGGTACAATAGGATTAATAATAATAGTAAAAACTGACTTTTATTTAATCAGAAGTAGAATTTAAATTTAGCGCTTCCCAAATAGAAACCCAGCACTCTCTTAAATCAGGTTTTGTATTTTCATTCAATCTGCCTGTATTTGTTATGTAAGTGCTATGGACAAAGTTGTTCATTGTGTAAAGGAAATGGATTTCTGAGAGCTTCCGATTTGATTTCCTTCCCAAGGCAAAAGGAGTAACTTCAGAAATTCTGCAATCTAAAGGTACGCTTGAGGGGACCCTTTGTGGGCCATTGTAGTAAAATGGAAAGAGCTCTGGACTTCATACCAGCCTATGGTCAGATATAGATTCTGGTCTTTGACACTCAATGTCCATGTTGGCAGTTTAACTTGGCACTAATCATCTCAATAGGGTTGTTGTGAGAAAGTGTTTCCTAAATTTTGAATTACCATAACAATGGAAGTTAATGAGATTAGGGGAAAGGGGAGGGAAGAACACTATGGGTTTAAGGATTCCTCATAAAACAACTATTTCTTCCAGGGAGATTTCTTTGCATATGCTTCCTGTTGAGGTGTTTATTCTCTATGAATGATAGCTTTCCCGCTCTCTTTACACAGAGCCTCATCAGGAAGGGGACCATTATTTTTATTCTACTTCTATTTCTTTCCTTTGCAGAAAGAAAAGTGGTAATAACATGATATCCCTATTGGTCCAATGAGTATAGAATAATGCTTCAAAATATGGAGCACAGTCAGTTTCTTGGGGTATTTTGAAATGTCCTTGTACTATCTGAGCCAATACTATCATATGAGACATATGGGAACATTTTCAAGGCAGCAGGCTGGGATTCACACTCCCACTGCACTATAATCTAGCAGTGCTAGAACTAAAATAACAACAACAGAAACTCTCCATCCAGTTTTATTGTTATGAGTTACATTAGCCATTTAGGAGCCTCAATGGCTGCCTAGGGCACCTGAATGGGAAACTCGATTTAATCTGTGGTAGGGCATAATCCCAAACCTCCAGTACTTTGTAGAGGATAATAGAAAACTGTATGGTTGATTTTATAGGGCATATACATGTGTTTGTACCCTGTGAATCAATGTCTTCATGCCTCAGTTCTGAGCCACATATAAAAAGGGGCGGTATCTTTTAACCAGTAAGGATCCTGGAAAGATTTTTCATCAGCACAGGGTACTTCTGGTATAGGAAGTTTCTTTACTAAGGCAGATTTTAACCAACAATGACTTAATTTATTAGCTCCAGGGAAATACCAGTTATAATTTATTATACAAGTTCTATGGTATTGCCAGTTATGTTGTAGTAAAAAAATCCTAGAGAATTACCAAAGATATGCAGAAGCAAAGTAACTAGTCCAGGATAACAGCATTTGTAAGTGTCATAGGTAGGACAAGAAGCCAAGTTATTTCTAGCTACAAGATCAATATTCTCTTTCTATCCTATTCTCTCTCTCTCTCTCTCTTTATCTCTCTCTCTCTCTCTCTCTCTCTCTCTCTCTCTCTCTTTATCTCTCTCTCTCTCTCTCTCTCTCTCTTTATCTCTCTCTCTCTCTCTCTCTCTCTCTCTCACACACACACACACACACACACATTCTTACTCTTTCCATTCATGTGTGTATATATTGCATATGAACGTTGCATACAAAATTAACCTTCAATAAGTTTGAGTCCAAACTAGATTATCCATGAATAACCTAGTTATTGCATCTCTGTATTACTTTAATATAGTAAAATTAGTTTGTTTTGCTTGGCCTCTGAGGACAAATGCAGGAGCAATGAAAGGAAGTCACAAAAAGTCAATTCGTTCTTGATCAGGTGTAAGAAAATTCCTGATAAATAGAGCTACCCAAAAGGTGAATGAACTACTTCAAGAGTTAGTGGGTTCCCACTCCTTGGGATCTTAAGCAGAGTTAGATGACCACTTCTTAAATATGTCATAGTGAGATTACCTCTTGGGTGGCATTTGGACTAAATGGCTGCTGAGATTTTTTCCATCTTTCAAATTTTGTGACTCTATTTTTCTGTTTTGTAAAGCATATAAAACTAATAAAATAAAATAAAGTTAAATAAGATAAACTACTCTCATGGCAGCAGTGTTTTTTATTTTAAGAGACTGATAGAATTTAAGAAAAAAAATTTAAGAGGATTAAACATAATCTTAGTGTTGAGAGCTTAAAAGCACATAGTATTTATACTCATTTCCAATTGACCTTCATTAATCACACTCCAGAAAACATTTTTGTTGGCAAGATTTCAACAAGCCTAAAATAAGGGGGATCTTTGTGAAGGGCTAAACCCAAAGACCAATTATGTCTCCTTAACCTAGATTTTATTCAGTGCTCAAAAATATTCATAAAACACAATGGGCAATCCTATTATTGCCTATATTGTTAAGAGGTCCATGTACATTATATTTTGCAGATCAGAGTCAGACATCACCTTCTTTGAGAATATAATTTCTTTAAATATGATCTGTGGGCTTTTTAGATTGTCATCAACACATAAACAAATGAAGGAAAGTGGCCTGTGAAAAAAGAATTTATAAGGCTATATTGTGATTAATAACTGGTTCAGATGCCTCAAGACTTTGAAAGTGTCAATTTTAGCAAAGAAGTTGATAAAAGGCTAGTGATGATGATGGCAAGTGGAAAGAATCTTACAGAGGACCAAGGGATATCCATGCATGTTCCTCAGGGAGGGAATTCATAGAAGATCCAGTGATGATTTGCCATGTAGGAGAGCCTCAGACCTTTTGTAATAGAATAATGGTTACTTCAGGTAAAAAGCATTACATCATAGATAAGGCAGAAGAAAATTGAAGAGAAAAGTAGTAAGTACAAAGAGAGCATCTTAGCTACAACAGTAGGGAGGATCTGAGGTAGAATCTTAGCATATTAAATATAAAAATATTTTACATTCTGTATAGATCATTGTTATTTTATGAACTATTTCTATTTCATTAGAATAATAAGTATATTTCTATTTCAAATTTATTTGCAAGAAATTTATAACAACTGGTCCCTCACAGCAACAGTTTTACATTAGGGTAAAAACTTAAATTAGTTGGGGTTCCCGAAGATTTTATGATTGTGTTATAAGTAATGTCAAAATGTTTGGTGAAGAAAATATTAGCAGAACTATGTATAAATCACAAAAAAATTAATAAAACCACATAAATGTATCACATTGGCAAAAATCACCCAGGAGTCAGTATGGAAAAGCAATTTCCGTGGATCATGTGGCACAAATGAATGGGCAAATGTACTTTTCAGAGAAAATTTCCCACTTATTCCCAATTGCAATCCTAAAAATAAATGCTTACACTGCCTAAAACATAAACCTCCCTTTAAGAAATGGAATTGATTTTAGGGTAAATGAGCAGAACAGCTGTTGGCCTGATATGAAAGGGATATTATAGAAATAATGCTGATAAAAGTGCTGACCTGTAAATCTATAGGAGTTTCCACCCAAATGAGAAGCATTGCCCCCAATAAGAATGATTAAAGTTCAATAACGCTATTAAATTACATCCATATTAGGTATCACTATGTTGGAAATGAGATCTTGTTATCTTTTTTTTTTTATTTTTTTATCCTGGGCTCTTTTGGGGCAAATATCATCTAACAAGCATCTGGTTTGGTATGTTGATTTTTTTTTTTCTCTATTTTCACAGAAAGTGATCTGGGTCACAATTTTATAATAGTGGGAAAATATATATATACCTGAGGTTATAGGTATTTTGTAGGCTTTCTAAGTATACTGGAAGATAGAACACAAAGATCTTTGGGATTTATCATTTTAAAACTCATCTAAACAATGACAAAGATAATATTTTTCATCTGCACAGGATCTTAAATTCTATTTAATAGGAAGAAATAGCTAGAAACATAATTAGACCATCCACTGATTTAAAGGCCAGGACTGGTATCATCATCTGTTCACTATCTCTGATAGTTGGGTGTTAAATCTGGTCTTGAATATCTCCAGGGATAATGATTTCATAATCTCCATGCCAAGTACTTCAATTACTTTGCTGGATATAGTTTGTGAAGATGTTTTCCACTATTAAAGTCTATTAAATATTCTTACGATTATGCCCCTTGTAAGAGTAACTAGCAGAAATGAGCGCATATAATGTGTATATATACACACATATATATTTATCTAATATAATGATAATGTGACTCTCAGACTATCTGTATATGTATTCAATTCAACAGACATTTATCAAGCACTTACTATAGAGCATCATTGTGTTAGACAGTAGGGATACAAATGGAAAAAAAAAGGAAACCTTCCCTGTCCTCAAAGAGTTTGCATTCTACTAGGATGAAGTATGAGGGAGAACATACCCTCATGCAATTCAATGAATATAAAATAATAAAAAGAAATATCAAGAGGAAGATATTATTTTAAAAATAGATCAGAAAATGCTTTATGCAGAAATGGGATATGAGTTGTCTTTTGAAGGGATTTAAAGATTATATTTGCATATATTTATGTGTATACATGCATACACCTGCATTCATGGCATATGTCGATTTTATATATGCAGTGCATATTCAATACAATGCACTTATAAATAGATATACATATACAACAATATACTTAACAAATATTTAATTGCCCAGTGAGAATCAGAACCGTTTAGTTTTGAAGTGACAACTAAATAATTGAACTACTTGGTATGGAGATTATATATTAGTTGAGTAGGAGAATCTATCCTTTTATTTATAGGGTTAGGGATTGGACTAGTAATTTTTTTTTTTTTTTGGGTATAGGGAACTACTAGGTGAGAAAATTCTCTATCAATAGAAGTCTACAACTTATCTGCTTCTTGTCTTCAGAATGTTACCCAGAGCATTTGAAAGGTCAAGTGATTTGTCTAAAGTCATAGTCAGGGTGTCAGATATAATAAGACTTGAGTGAACCTAAATTTTCTTGGCTTTTTGAGTAACTATTTACTATGACATACTGCCTCTCCTATGGACTTACAGTATCATACATATATATGTGAGTCACACACATGTGACATTTTCAATATGGTCTTCTAATTCTTTATATGTGAATGCATGTGTATAGGTATATATTTACATGTATGTATAATTATACTTACATATGTATATCCATATACACATACATATATGATATTACACACCTGTATTTACATGAATGTATAATTAATATCTTTTCAAGTTATGTAGTTTGAGAGTGAGGGAGCTGGAGGAGGAGAGAAAGAGAGATACACAGAGGAAAGGAGACAAAGGAAGAATGAAACAGAGACAGAGGAAAAAAGACAGAAACTCAAGCATATGAAAGAACAGATTCATCCTATTTAAAAGAACTTTGCCTGGAAGATTGAATTCAATACAATATAAGGATAATGGAGAAAAACCTACTACATCCAACTGTCAATAGGGGATGAGAATAGCAAGGGTAATGAAATCCTTTAGTACATTTGATTCTGGTTCAACAATTTCTTGATTATTCAGAACAGCCCGTTCAAAATTTGGGTTCTTTCTACCCTTTCTTTTCTATTTCTTTTCTGCTGTGGTTAGTATGGAGAGTATCTCACTATGACAGCTGAGTTTAAGGAAAAAATTAAATTAAAATCAAGTAATTTTAATATCATAAAGCATTGGTGAAGAGAAAGAAATTGAAATATTTGCTTAAAATGAGACTTGAAGATTTCCTGTGGATTTCATTTTTTTTCCATGCCATTCCTCTAAAGCAATAGAACAAATCTGTATTTTAGTCCATTCATTGTTTTTTTTTTTTCAGTTTAGCTCTCCAAATTACATAATATGTTCCCCACAAACACTACATCATATATGTCCAGAAATAAATCATCTTATTTCTCATTTAATACAAAGAACCCCTTCTGTTTACTTAAATACTTACTTTTCCAATGTTACATTTTATTGTTGATCAAATTTTTCATCATCTTCCAACAGTATAGACTTATTTTTTTCTTTATTCTTCTCAAAGTTTGCCCAGTTTATCTATGAATCTGATGATTATTTCTAGTTTTCTTGCAAATCCAATTTGTTGAATGTTTTCTTGTTTTCTCAGGATAATAGAGCATTTAAATCTCATTTTTGTAAACACTTTTAGCTAATATCTTCCCTCAACTTGACATAAAGCATTAATGAGAATCTATTATCTCAATCCCACGTAAATCGTATTTCTTCTTATACTAGAAAGTTGCGTGGGGCCATTTTAAATCTTTATTTAAAAAGAGACGCCATGTCCACTCATTTTCTTGGTCTAAGCTTTTTATCTGATCAAAGAAATTTAGTTCAGCATAGTGGAACCCATGCATGTTTATAAATTATGCAAGTCTGTCTTCATCCAAGCAATTAATCTTCTTCTAATGGAAAGTAACCAGGTGGGAGAAAGTGATTTGCCAACCTGTCTCAACATTTCCAAAAAACAGCATGCACAAAACATTATGAGTTTGATGTCTACCTTGCTTCAAATGTCAAAAATATGCTTTTACCCAACCACCTCTTCTCTCAGGATTTAACTGTTAGAATACTTGGTGGAGAAATATGTAGAGCACACCTGTTCACTTAATTATCAAAATTAGTAACTTGTTGAATATGGAAAACCCTTGGGTAGGGAAAGTAGGAGTAATGATCAATAGAGAAATATAGAAATAATTATCAGATATTTGCCTTTTGCCTCAAAGGACTTGCTATCTATAAAGAAAAGACTGCACAATTTTTTTAAAAAAAAGTATGTTCAGTACCTTTAAATAGATTTTTATTGATATCTTTTGTTTTTTACATTTCACTTTGTATCCTTCCTTTTGCTTTCTTTCAGAGAATCACTTATTTTATTTTATTGTTAAAGAATGTGTCTTCTTGAGAGTTATCTACACCTAGTGGGAATTGAGTGTGGATTACAACCTAATATTCTCACTCTTTTAGTTGTTTGCTTGCATTTTGTTTTCTTACTCATTACTTTTTTTCTTATCTGATTTTTCTTGTGCAGCAAGAGAATTGTAAAAAATATATTTGCACATATTGGATTTAACATATATTTTACCATGTGTAACATATATTGGATTGCTTGTCATCTGGGGGGAAGGAGGGGAAAATCTAAAACAAGGCTATGCAAGAGTCAATGTTGAAAAATTATCTATGCATATGTTTTGAAAATAAAAAGCTTTAAAAATTAAAAAAAAGAATGTCTTCTTCCTGCCCTTAATCTTGACTCTGTACTGCATATATCACAGTCTAAAAACAATGTAGTGACTTATGATACCAGCATATTTTTATAGCATTGTGCATTTTCATAAACATGATCCTTCTACTAATTTTAGCAATAGCTCATTGTTCATTAGCAGAATCTGGCCTAGATAGGCATACTTTTTTATACAATCAATGGGCTTCATTTCATGATTTGAAAAACGTTTGTTTTTTATCCACTTTGCTTTTAGTGTGTGTGTGTGTGTGTGTATATATATATATATATATATATATATAGTTATTCTATATACTATGAATGTATACTATATATGTATATATACTAAAGAACTATATATATGTGTATATATATACTAAACAACTAGTTGTTTAGTGTAATGAATTAAATAATTAACGTGGGTTTCAGGGAGAGTCATAACTTGATGAAATTTGTTAATATTATTTGAAAATAAGCATGTAGGAAGATCATTATCAATAAATACATCAAGCATTCATTCTTCTTTAGGCTCCACAGAATGTACTCCATGCCCAGGGTGAACATGTAAAATGAGAATATTTCTCTTGATCTTATGGTTTTCTTGATTTTGGTACTCAGTGGATGAAATATTTGTAGAAAGTTATTTCTGAAATCTTGTTTGCATGTTACATAAATTGAATGATCTCTTTTAAATTGTTGACTTTTAATATCATATTTTTTCTGAATGTTTGGGGTATATATTTTTGATATGTACATGATATTATATACAAATGACATAGATATATATGTAATATAGATAAGAATATTTCTATATATAGACAGACAATATATATGTACATATATCTGAGTTTATATATGTATATAATATTAAACATATAGAGGCATAAGATATATATCTCAGATTCTTAAATTGTGGTTTAAAACCCCATCTAGGCTCTTTTGAATTGAATTGAGGTTCACAAAATTATGATTCATTATCAGTAAATGTTTGATTTTACCCTTTTATATACCTATATATTCAGGATCATGTAAAAATTTCTAAGGGGGAAAGGACTAGTGAATGGAATAATGTTAAAGCTCTGTATGTATGACATGAAGATTTTATATATATATATATATATATATATATGTATTATATATATATATATATGTGTGTGTGTGTGTGTGTGTGTGTGTATACCATGTACATATGAAGAGGCAATATATAATGTACACACACACACACACACACACACACACACACACACACACATATAGTTATAAGGTGCTGCCTTATAGACTTTAATTTTATAAGATTTCAGTGAGATCTCGTTTGAAAGGAGCATTTGAGGGTCTTTTTGGTCAAATACTTTTTTGAAATAAAAACAGAAGGAAAACCATAGGATTTTATAGTCTCTGGTGCTTGTGAATCAATAATATGACTGAAAAAGTTTGCTGTAGAAAAAATCTCTGAATTTTTCTTGTTTTCATGTTATCTGAATAGAATAATCTCTTAAATTATTGATCCATTCCATTTTCTTTTTATTAGTTGAAGAAGGAAAAGAGGGAGGGGGGAGAGAGGGAGGAAAGAAAGGAGGAAGGGAGGAAGGAATGAAGGAAAGAAAAAAGGAAGGAAAGAAGGAAAGTAGGAAGGAAGGAAAGAAGGAAGGAAAGAAGGAAGGAAGGAAGGAAGGAGGGAAAGAGGAAGGGAGGAAAGAAGGAAGGGAGGAAGTAAGTAAGGAAGAGTATTTCTGTACTGTAAGAAATGATGAACATGATCAAGACACAGAGAATTATGGAAAGGCTTACTGGAATCAGATGCAAAGCAAAGTAAGTAGAGCTAAGAAAAGAGTATATAAAATAATTACAATGTAAAAGTAAAGAATAACTACCACAAAATAGTGGGGATGTATATAATATCAGGTTTTTTGGGAGAGGGGGAGTGGTGTTAATTAGTCTGACTGATATTTTCCCTTTTATTTTCTTTTGATTTTGAATATGATTCTCTGGGAAAGACAGGGATGTATACAAAAGGTGATATAAAAGTATCAATAAAAACTTGTTTGTGAAAAGAATACTTCTCTTAGACATAATAACGAAAACTCCCAAGAATGGTGCTTTTGTAAAATTTTTATGCTGTGAACTTTAATATTCATGCTGAGTATTCAATTTGAATCTATTTTGTTATAATGTGTAAAGTGTTGCTATAAATTGAATTTCTACTAGACAAATTTCCAATTTTAACAGTAGTTATGAAACAAGGAGCTCTTTAGGTGACTGTGTGTGCCACTATGAAACAGTAGTTTAATTGTTCAATTGTTTCTGATTTTCCTTTATTGGTCTGTTTCCTTATTCTTTTTTAGCCAGTACCAAGTAGTTTGGATGATTACTGCTCCATAGTATAATTTGAGGTCTATAATTGCTATTTTTACTTTATTCTTACCTTTTCACTATCTCTTTTGAGATTCTAGACCTTTTGTTAATCCAAATTCTGTTATTATTTTGACTATTAAATATTCAATAGTCTGATTGGTATTGCACTAAATATGTAAATTAATTTAGGTAGCATTGTAACATGATTATATTGATCACTGATTTCATACATCATTCACATAAAAATTTTATAAATATGTAAAGGTAAGCACATGGATTACTACTTACTAATGTATTTTCAGTGTTTTGGGAGAAATCATCACATTTTAATTAAAAAGGAGACAATCGTCTAGAAGTAGATGAAGGTATTATTATTTTCCCAAATATAAACTTGGTTGAAAAAAGTAATTATGTTGTATTCACTTTAGAGAATCTGTTCTGGGTAAAACTGTTAGGAAGGGTAAATTTTATTTTCAAATATACTTCATCTTCTGAAAGCTAAAACACATCTAAAGAGTTCTGAATGAAGGAACATTTAAATAGTTTTTAAAAAAAAATTTCACTTTATAAGCTGAGTCAAGTTATCAGCTAATTCTATTATAACTAGTGTTTGATAATTCTAATTTGTAAAGGGAAATAGGATAGAAGGGATAAATCAAGGTTACAAATCACCCCAATCTTATTTTTACCACTAGTTTCAGCAGCTCTTTCTACAAACTATCATCTCCCCTTCCAACAATATTAAGTATACAAAAATTGACTTGTATATGGTATGACTTATATGTGTTGGTCTTACCTAATTTGTGTCCTTTTGTTTTTCAGTTTTCCCAGCAGTGTTTGTCAAAGAGGGAATTCTTATCCTAAAGGCTGGGGATTTGGGGTTTATTAAACACTAGATTTCTCTGATCATTGACTACTATGTCTTGAATACCTAATCTATTCCACTGGAGCACCGCCTTAATTCTTAGTCAATACCAGATAGCTTTGATGATTATTACTTTATAATATAATTTTATGGTCTGGTATTGCCAGTTCACTTTCTTTTTAAAAAAATGTAATTTTGTAACTGTAATTTGTAATTGTTTGGTAATTATATAGTTCCTGAGTATTTTTAAAATCGTTTACAATAAAATATTTTATATTGTTTACAATTATTTTGAAAAGAATTTTTCTTTCTATCTCTTCCTGCTGGACTCTTTTGGTCATATAGAGAAATGCTGATGATTTAATTGGATTTATCTGATATCCTGAAACTTTGTCAAAGTTACTATTTCAAGTAGTTTTTTAGTTGATTTTCTAGAATTCTCTAAGAACACCATTGTGTCATTTGCAAAGAGCAAGTTTTGTTTCCTTATTGCCTATTCTGATTCCTTCAATTTCGTTTTCTTCTCTTATTTGCTATAGTTAACATTTCTAACTATATTGAAGAATAGTATTTATAACAGGCACCCTTGTTCCACCCCTAATCTTATTGGGGAAGGCTTCTACCTCATCCCTATTACAAATAGTGAACCTATTATAAATAATGCTTGCTGATGGTTTTAGATAGATATGGCTTATTATTTCAAGGAATACTCACTTTATTCTTACACTCTAGTTTTTTTTTTTGTTTTTTGTTTTTTGTTTTTTGTTTTGTTTTATTTTGTTTTGTTTTGTTTTGTTTATTTTATTTTTGAGGCAATCCAGGTAAAGCAATTTACTCAGGATCACACAGCTAATAATGTCATATGTCTGAGGCCAAATTTGAACTCAGGTCCTTCTGACTCTAGGGCAGGTGCTCTATCCACTATGTTATCTAGCTGCCCTATTGTGTTTTAATAGGAATGGGTGTTGTATTTTGTCAATAGCATTTTTTTTTTTTTACCATCTATTGATAATACTTTGAATTCTGTTAGTTTTGTTATTGATATGGTCAATTATGCTGATTGTTTCCTTGCATTCCTGGCATAAATTCCACTTGATTATAATGTACAATAGATTATGGTGTACAATCCTTGTGATATATTGCTATAATGACCCTGTTAGCATTTTGTTCAAATTTTTGCATCAATATTCATTAGAGAAATTGGTCTATAATTTTCTTTCTCTAGTTTAACTCTTCTTGGTTTAGGTGTCAGAACCATATTTTGTCTCATACATAGAGTTTTGTATGACTCCTTCTTTGTCTATTTTTCCAAATAGTTCATAAAGTATTAGAATTAATTGTTCTTTAAATGTTTGCTAGAATTCACTTGTGAACCATTTGGCCCTGGGGATTTTTTCTTATGGAGTTCATTAATGGATTGTTCCATTTCTTTTTCTAAAATGGAGTTATTTAGGCATTTTGTTTCTGATTTGTTAATCTGAATAATTTACGTTTTCCATAAATATTTGTCAGTTTTACTCAGATTGTCAGATTTATTGGCATATAAGTAGGCAAAATATTGATTAACAATTGCTTTAATATTTCTTGTTAATTTCATAGTGATTTTACCCTTTTCATTCTTGATACTGAATATTTGGCTTTCTTTTTTTTTTTCTTTTTTAATTAGTGGTTTATTGTTTTTTCCCCCCTCATAAAATGATACCTTAAATCTATTTATTAAGTCAATATTTTTTGTTGTGTTTTGGGTTTTTGTTGTTGTTGTTGTTGTTGTTGTTCTTCCTTTTGATCTAATTAATCTCTTTTTGATTTTCAGGATTTCTAATTTAATGTTTAATTGGGAATTTTTAATTCATTTTTTTCAATTAAATAAATGATGCCAAATTCATTGATCTGTTCTTTATTTTGTTGATGTAGAAAGTTAGAGTAAAAAAAAAACAAATAAACTTCCCCCCAAGTGCTGCTTTGGCTGTATCCCATATTTGTATTTTGTTTCATTTTAGTGTGGTCATTCTTTTTAATGTTGTTTTTATGATTTTTTTTCTTTGACCATTTTATTCTTTAGGATTAGATTATTTAGTTTTCAACAAAATTTTAATCTACCTATCACCCTTTCTTGAATATAATTTTTCTTTATGATTTATTTTAATTTATATTTAGTGATTTAATATATCTTCCTTTCTATATTTGATTTTATGTGCTGCTGAGCAGAAGATATATTTCTTTCCATTCTGATTCAGTTTTCTTCAAAAGTCTGTCAATCTAATCTCTCTAATATTTTATTCACATCTTTAGTTTCTTTCTTGTTTATTTTTTCAGTTAAATTAGTTGAATTTGGAGAATGAAAAGTTGAGGTCCCCAGTAGCATATTTTTGTTCTCTATTTTTTTCTCTTTACTCACTTAACTTCTCCTTTAAAAATTTGTAAGCTATACCACTTGACGTACATATGTTTAGTATTGATATAGCTTCATTTGACTGATACCTTCTAGCAAGATGTAGTTTCCTTCCTTATTTCTTTTAACTTATTTTTGGTTTTGCTTTGTCTGAGATCTAGAGTACTACCCCTGACTCCTTTTTTTAAAATTTTAGTTGAAACATTATAGATTCTGCTCCAGCCTCCTTTCTTTACTCTCTAAGTGTCTCTCTGTTTCAAATGTATTTCTTGTTAACAGCATATTGAAGGATTCTGGTTTTTGATCCATTCTGCTATCTGCTTCTGTTTTATAGGACAGTTCAGCCCATTTTCATATTCATATTCACAGTTTTGAAAATACTGTGTATTTTCCTCCATCCTATTTTCCTCCTGTTTGTCCCTTCTCTTCTTTTTTCCCTTTCCCTCTTCATCAGTGTTTTGTTCCTATCTACCATCTCCCCTTATTCTCTTCTGTTAGTAAATCTTCTCCCCTCCTACTTCCCTGTTGAGTAAGATAGATTAATATATTCAAGTAGTTATGTATATTATTCCCTCTTTGAGCTAATACTGATGAGAGTAGGGTTCAAGTGATACCCATCTCCAACCCTTCCATCTTCCATTACTCTGTAATAGATCTTTTGTGCATCTTTATGTAAAATAATTTATTCTATTTCTCTCTTCTTTTTGTACCCAGTATACTCCTCTTTCTCATCTGTTAATTTTTTTGTCATTTTGTCATTTTTTTGTCATTCTTAAAAATCAGATTCACTTTATACCCTAACCTTCTGTCTATATATATATATATTCCTTTAAGCTATACTAGTAGTAATACAATTTTTAAAGTATTATAAGTATCATATTCTCATGTACGGATATAAACAGTTTAGCTCTATTGAATCCCTTGTGTTTTTTCCTTTTTTGCCTGGTTATACTTCTCTTTGGTCTTGATATAGGAGATCACATTTTGATTTAATACTCTTTTTATGAGAGTTGAAATCCTTCTATTTCATTGAATTCTAATTTTTTTTTCCTTTGAAGCATCATGCTGAATTTTTCTAGGTGACTAATTCTTGGTTGTTGTTCTTGCTTCTTTGCTTTGCAGAAATCACATTCCATGACCTTTGAATTTTTAATGTTGCAGCTGCTAAGTCCTATATAATTTTGATTGTGGGTCCTCAATGTTTCAATTTTTTCTTTCTGGCCATTTGCACTATTTTTTCCTTGTCCTGATAGTTCTGAATTTTGGATGTAACATTACTCGGAGTTTTTATTTTGGAATCTCTTTCCTGACATGTGCAGAGGATTTTTTCTTTCTTCTTTTTGTTGTTCTTGTTACTCATCTTTCATTTTTTAAAGTCTTTTTTTCTTTAGGTAAAAAAAAAAAATATTTAATAGTTTTTGACATTTGCTTTTATAAAATTTTTATTTTTCTTTCTTTCTCCCCTTTTCCTCCCTAAGACAACAATCTAATATAGTTTATGCATGTACAATCATATTGAATTTATTTTCACATTATTCATGTTGTGAAAGAAAAGTCAGAACAAAAGGGAAAAACTACGAGAAAGAAAAAAAAAAGTGAAAATAGTAAGCTTCAAGCTGCATAAAAATCAGTGAGATTTCTTCAGTGCCTATTTTGCCTTCTGGTTCTGGGATATTGGGGTAGTTTTCCTTGAAAATTTCTTGAAAATTGCTATCCAGATCCTCCTTTTGATTATGATCTTCATGTCTTCCAGTGATTCTAACATAGTCTTTCCTGGATCTATTTTCCAGGTCAGTTGTTTTTCCCATGAGGCATTTTATAATTTTCTTCTATTTTTTTTCATTCCTTTGCATTTGTTTGACTGATTCTTGATGTTTCATAGAATCAGTAGCATCCACCTGCTCAATTCTAACTTTTAAGGAGTTGTTTTCCTCATTTAACCTTTGTTTTCTTTTCCATTTGTCTATTTGTCTAGTTCTACTTTTTATGCATTTCTCTCTCTCTCTCTCTCTCTCTCTCTCTCTCTTTCTTTCTCTCTCTCGTGTGTATATGTGTGTGTATTCTTTTTTATTATAGTAAGTTTATTTTTTATTACATATTGCTTTATGAATCATGTTGGGAGAGAGAAATCAGACAAAAGGGAAAAACCATGGGAGAGATAAAAAAACAGAACAAAGAAATTATATAGATAAAGATATATAGGTATATATCTCTATCTCTATCTATCTATCTAGTTATATATATAAATGCTGATGGTTTGTGTGGATTTATTTTATATCCTGTAACTTTGCTAAAGTTGTTACTTGTTTTGAATAGGTTTTTGGATGATTTTCTAGGATTCTCTAAGTATATCATCATCCTATTGGCTTTAGTATGTTGTCTCATTTTTGCCATTTGCTTGGATAAAATAATATATTGTTTCTGTGATTTGTTGTTTGACCCACTCATTCTTATTTCTTGCTCATTTTCTTTTCTTTTCTTTTGGTATTTCCTCTTTTTTTACTTTTAAGATAGCATGCATTGATTTACATTCAGTCTCCTTAGTTGTTTGTTTGTTTGTTTGTTTGTTTTTCTGGATACAGATGGTATTTTCTGTCCAAAGTCCACTGAACAGCTTTGGGTCACTGAACCACTGAGAAGAATCCAGCCTTTTATAGTTGATCATCATATATTCTTGCTGTTATTGTGTACAATATATTCCCAGTTCTCCTTGTTTCACTCAGCATCAGTTCATAAAAATTTTTCTAGGCCTTTCTATATTCAGTTTGTATTTATTATAGGACAATAATATTTCATTACCTTCATGTACCATAACTTGTGCAGCCATTCCCCAATTGATGGACATCTCATTTTCCAATTCTTTACTACCACTAAAGAGCTGCTATAAACATTTAGATCTGATTTTATTTGTGTGAGAAGTGTTTTGTAATTATGTTCATATAGTTCCTGAGTTTGTTTTGGCAGGTAGACACCCAAATATTTTATTTTATCTACAGTTATTTTAAATGGAATTTTTTCCCTCTCTCTTGCTGATGGGCTTTGTCAGTAATATATAGAAATGCTGATGCTTTATGTGGGTTTATTTTATATTCCACAACTTTGCTAAAGCTGTTACTTGTTTTGAGTAGGTTTTTGGATGATTTTCTAGGATTCTCTTAAGTATATCATCATATCATCTGTAAAGAGCAATATTCTCTCACTGCCTATTCTAATTCCTTTAATTTCCTTTTCTTTTCTTATTGCTCAAGTTAGCATTTTTAATACAATGTTAAGTAATAGTGGTGATAAAGGGAATCCTTGTTTCACTCATGATCTTATTGGGAATGTATGCATTTCTTTTCCATTATAAGTAATGCATGCTGTAGGTTGTAGAGAGATATTGCTTATTATTTTAAGGAAAGCTCCCTTTATTCCTATAGTCTCTAGTGTTTTTGTTGGTTTTGTTATTGATATGGTTGATGATGGTAATAGTTTTCCTGATATTGAACCAGTCCTACATTCTGGTATAAATCCCATTTGGCCATAGTATATTATCTTCCTGACAAGTTGCTATAATCTTTTTGCTAATATTTTATTTAAAAATTCTACATCAATATTCATTAGGGGTATTGGTCTATAATTTTCTTTCACTGTTTTGACTCTTTTTGGTTTAGGTATTAGTGACATGTTTGTATTACAGAAGAAATTTGAAAGTACTCTTTCTATACCTATTTTCCCAAATACTTTACATAGTATTGCGATTAATTGTTCTTTAAATGTTTGGTAGAATTTACTTGTGAATCCATCTGGCCCTGGGGAGTTTTCCTTAGGGAATTCATTAATGACTTGTTCATTTTTTTCTCAAATGAGACTAAGTATTTTATTTCCTCTTCTGTTAACCTGGGCAATTTATATTTTTGTAAATATTAATCCTTTTCAGTTCAGTTTTGTGCTGCCATACAGTTGCACAAAATAGCTCATAATTATTACTTTTTTTCTTTTTTATTGGCAGTGAGTTCAGCCCTTTTATTTTCAATGCTAGTGATTTGGTTTTTTCCTTTTCTTTTCTTTTTAGATTTTTTAGATTAATCAAAGGTTTATCTACTTTGTTAGTTTTTTCCCCCATAAAACCAACTCTTAGTTTTATTTATTAGTTCAATAGTTTTCTTAGTTTCTATTAATCTCTCCTTTGAGTTTCAAAATGTCAAATTTGGTATTTAATATGGGTTTTTAATTTGTTCTTTTTCTAGATTTTTTAGTTGCCTGTTCATTCAATGATCTTTTCTTTCTCTATTTTATTTATGTAGCTATTTAGAGAGAGAAAATTTCCCTTAAGAACTGCTTTGGCTGCATCCTATAGGTTTTGGTATGTTGCTTATTATTGTCATTTGCTTGGATGAAATTATGGATTGTTTCTATGATTTGTTGCTTGACCGACTCATTCTTGTTTCTTGCTCATTTTCTTTCCTTTTCTTTTGGTATTTCCTCTTTTTTTTTTTTTTTTTTTTTTACTTTTAAGGTAGATTTTTGTTCTTGGGGCAAAGGGGGAGTTGAGCCAAGCTTCCATGTAGCTCTGAGCCTTGGTTTTGAGTACAGCACCCCCTTGTGTTTGTAGCAGGTAGCTTTGCTTGCTCTTTTCAGGAGTTCCCAGAATTTGACTCCTAAACGGGGATTGGAAGCTTCCCCCCTGCTGTGCTTTTCTGCTGAGCCAGGACTAAGGCGCTTATTTGCTGATTTGCTGTGATTAAGACCCTTTTCACCCCAGTGCAACTGACCTTTCTTGAAGTTTTTCCAGTTCATTTTGAGCTGCCTTGTGTTTTTTACTAAGCTCACCCACTACCTCATCTCCTATTATGCTTCCCCCTCCTCTTAGTAGTGTTTTTTTACTCACTCCACCCATTACCTTATCTTCTATCTACGATTCTTCCTTTCTCTTACCCTTTTTCCTAGTGTTTTTGCTCTCCCTTCTATCCTGTTCCTCCCTTTTCTCTTCCTCTTTATCCTCCTATTTCTATAGGTTAGACAAATTTCTATACCCAACTCAATGATTAAATTATTCCCTCTTAGAGCTAAAACTAAGGTGATCAAGCTTCAGACAATTCTTACCTCCCTTCCTTTCCTCCCTAGATTGCAATAGGTCTTTTGAACCTCTTGGTGTGAATTGATTTTCCCAGTATACCTCCCCTTTCCTCTTTTTCTAGTACATATCTTTTCCCGCCTCTTAATGATTTTTTCTTTGATGTCATCACAGTGGAGTCCACACCCTCAGTCCACATGATGTCTGCCTCTGTCTACCTCAGTGTCAGATACAGTTTGCAAGAATTACAGATATTATTTCCCATCTAGTGATATAAATGGTTTAACCTTTAAATATATATTTTCTCCCTGTTTACCTTTCTATGGTTTTCTTGTGTGCTGTGTTTGTAGATTAAATTTTCTGTTCAGTTCTGGTTTTTTCAATAAAAATGATTGAAAGTCTCTTACTTCATTGAAGCTCCATCTCTTCCCCTAAAAGATGATGCTGGATCTTGCTGTGTAGTTAATTCTTGGCTATAATCCCGGCCCTTTGCCTTCCAGAACATAGTATTCCAGGGCCTCAGATCCTTTATTATAGAAGTTGCCAGATCCCGCGTAATCTTGACTGTTGCTCCTTGATATTTGAATTGTTTTTGTCTGGCAGTTTGCATTATTTTTCCCTTGAGATTATAGTTTTGGAGTTTCACAACAATGTTTCTTGTGATTTTCCCTGTGGGATCTCTTTCCAGAAGTGATTGAGTCTTTCAATGAGTATTTCCTCCTCTTTCTAGAATATTGGGGCAGTTTTTCTTAATGACCACTTGTAGAATGCTATCCAGGCTCTTTTTTTTTTTTTTTTTAAATCATGACCTTCAGGTAGGCTAATTTTAAAATTGTCTCTTCTGGATCTATTTTCCAGGATTGGCTGTTTTGCCACTGAGGTATTTCACATTTTCTTCCTTTTTTTCATTCTTTTTATTTTATTTGACTTATTCTTGCTATCTCACAGAGTCACTAGCTTCCATTTGCCCGGTTTTAGTTTTTAATATGTGATTTTCTTCAGTTATCTTTTGTATCTCTTTTTCCACTTGATTTATTCTAATTGATTTATTTCCATTTGATTAATTTAAGGAGTTGTTTTTTTCAGACAATTTTTCCCTTCCTTTTTGAAACTGTTGACTCTCTCATTCACACCTCTCATTTCCTTTCTCATTTTTTCTTCTATCTCTCTTATTTGCCTTATCAAGTCTTTTATGAGCATTTCCAAGAAGCTTTTTGAGCTTGAAACCAATTTATCTCATTTTTTGAGATTTCTTCTTTGGACATTCTGTCCTCCTCTGAGTTTGTGTTTTGGTCTGCCCTTCTACCATAGTTGCATTCTACAGTCAAGGTTCTTTTCTGTTTCTTGCTCATTTTCTTTCCTTTTCTTTTGATATTTCCTTTTTTTTTTTTTTTTTTTTAACTTTCATGCTCAAACTCTGCTCCTGGGGTAAAGGCTGTTCCAAGCTTCCTGTGCAGCTTTGAGCCTCTGCTTTGAGCACAACACCACTTTGTGTTTGCTGGGGGTAGCTTTGCCTGCTCTGTTCAGGACACATCCTGATTTCCCAGAGTTCCCCCACCCCCTCCACTCCATCACTCTTCTGCTGAGCCAGGATTGAGACTCTTATTTGCTGATTTTCTGTAATTAAGACCCTCTCACTGGCTTTCCCAAACTGCGTCTGAGTTGGGCTGAATACCCTTTTCACCCCAGTGTCACTGACCTTTCTTGAAGCTTTTCCAGACCATTTTGAATTGGAGAGTGGTCTCATTCCATCAGACTCTGTTCATAGGCTTGATTTCAGGTGGTTTCTGAGGGAAACTGCTTTTTTAAAGCAATTCTTTTCTTTTTTCATGCTTTTGACTATTTTCCTAATTCTCTAGCATGACTCTCATTTCTTTTCCCCATTTTTTCCATTTATCTTTCTTATATGATTTTAAAAAGTACCATTTTAAGCTTGTCTATGATTTCTTTTGAGATCACTTCTCATTTTTCTTTGGGATTTTGCCCCTAAGTATTTTGACATTGTTGTCCTCTTCTGAATTTGTTTCTTCATCTTCACTGTCATCATAATAGCTCTCTATTTTCAGATTCTTTATTAATCTTGTTTTTTTGCTAATTTTTTTTCCTGCCCTTTCCCTTTTAAATTTGAGCTCTTCTCTTGGGGCACTGTTTTAGGATTTTTTTTTTGCCAGAGACTGCAGGCACTGGCTGTCTACTTGGTGCTGCACTCATATATCTGTTGTATGCTGAAGCCAGTGGGCTGCTTCTATATTTCCCTGGGGGATGCTTAAGCAATGTGGATATCTGGCCATTGGAGATCGCCTGTCTCTCCAGGACTATGCTGAAGCTTTTGGACTTCTTAGAAATAGAATCTGCCCATTTCTTTGCCTATGCTGAGGCATGTGGTACATCTTGGTATTGGAGTTTGCCCCATCTCACTGGGATTCAGCATGTTGCCCTGACTTGCTGAGATGGGAATTGCTGGGATACTTCCTGTCTTGGACTTGACTCCCCTTTTATTCATATTAGACTTTTCCTGCCTACTTCTGTAGTTTCTCTTATTCTGCTGTCCCAGAATTTGTTTTGGGGCAGTATTTTATAGTTGTTAGGAGGTGCATATGGGACAGTTTTGGTAATTTACTTCTTACTCTGTCAAATTAGCTTGAGAATTACAGAAAATAAGTGATTTTCCTAGGTTTATATAGCTAGAATGTGTCAGAAGTGGGATTTCGGTACTCTGGATTTTAGGGCCTGAAGGGACCTTAGAGACCATCTTGTCCTACCTAATTTTGATTTATTTTTCTTTGTAATCTAGTTAGTTTTCTTTTTTTTCTTTCTATTTTTTTAAAATTTTAGTCCTCTCTTTTGAAAAAATGATTTTTTTTTTAGTTTTGTTATTTTAAATCTCTGCTTATTATATTCTATTGTTTAGCAGTAGAACCCTAAATTAAAATCAATATCCATGAAAAAGGGTTCTGCTATTTTCAGGTAACAGGACATAGGATAAACTAGGTCTCAGTTCTTTCAGGAGCCCTATTAAGCTGAATGACAGAAACCCAGTGCATAGAAGAGGCATAATGCAGCTAATTTAGTGGGCCTTTGGAAGGAAAGGGTGAGGTCAAGGATTTAGGAGACCCAGGACATCAAAGATTGTTGTCTAAATTTGGATTTATTCTGTATAGTTCCAGAGGAAAGAATTAAATCAGTTAGTCATTCAGTCAATAATCATTTATTAAGAGTTTATTATGAATGCATAATATTGGGGGAGATGTGGGAAAACAGGGACACTAATACATTGTTGGTGGAATTGTGAATACATCCAACCATTCTGGAAAGCAATTTGGAACTATCCTCAAAAAGTTATCAAACTGTGCATACCCTTTGATCCAGCACAGTGTTACTACTGGGCTTATATCCCAAAGAGATCATAAAGATCATAAAGAAGGGAAAGGAGGGTGTATGTGCAAGAATATTTGTGGCAGCCCTCTTTGTAGTGGCCAGAAACTGGAACCTGAGTGGATGCCCATCAATTGGAGAATGGCTGAATAAATTGTGGTATATGAATATTATGGAATATTATTGTTCGGTAAGAAATGACCAGCAGGATAATTTCAGAAAGTCCTGGAGAGAGTTACACGAACTAATGCTGAGAGAAACGAGCAGGGCTAGGAGATCATTATATACTTCAACAACAATACTATATGATGATCAATTCTGATGGATCTGGCCATCCTCAGTAATGAGATGAACCCAAAGAGTTCCAATGAACTGAACCAGCTACACCCAGTGAAAAAACTCTGGGAGATGACTAAGAACCATTATATTGAATTCCCAACCCCTATATTTTTGCACACCTGCATTTTTGATTTCCTTCACAGGCTAATTGTACAGTATTTCAGAGTCTGATTCTTTTTGTATAGCAAAATAACGGTTTGGTCATGTATACTTATTGTGTATCTAATTTATATTTTAATATATTTAACATCTACTGGTCATCCTGCCATCTGGGGGAAAGAGTGGGGGGAAGGAGGGGAAAAATTGGAACAAGAGGTTTGGCAATTGTCAATGCTGTAAAGTTACCCATACATATAACCTGTAAATAAAAGGCTATTAAATTTTTTTTTTTTAAAGAGTTTATTATGAGTTAAGCACCCATCTAAGCTTTGGGTAGTACAAATTATTTGTTGTTGTTTGTCCTTCATTCTTGAAGAGGATATCTTGACTGAAAGGGAACTGGATTTAAGTGAGGGAAAGCCTCACTATTTCCTCCAGAGCCATCTGGATGCAGTCAGGAGTGGAATGTTGGGGGATATGTAGGAGAAGTGGTGTTGACCCTGGATACAATGCATGCATCCAGTAATACATGTGCAAGCAAAAAGAAAGATAGTTTGATCTCATGGAGTTTAAAACAAGTGAGTGGAAAATCAAAGAGTAGGGAAGAGAAAAGAAAAGGAGAAAAATGAATAAATTCACCATTTTAAAATGGGGTTTCTGGGAGGAATTATCCATTCAGGAGAAGAAACTACCAAGGCAGAAGGTATATATAAATCAATAGACAGATGGATTTGGGAGATGATCCTTGGCTTATTAGGAAAACATTTCTAACTTTTACAACTTAATCCTAACCCTTAACCCTAAACAATCATCATCAAACTGGAATTGTCTGCTTCTCGAGGTATTCAAGCAGAAAATAGAATCCTGTATCATAGGATCAAAATTTGGTAGGGACCTTGGAATGGTCCGGCCACCTTTACTTTTACAGATGAGCAAAGAGAGAGAAACTGACTCCTTGGACTAAGAGGGCCAGAGCTCTTTCCTCTCATAATGAAAATGTGTCAGATGAATGGTAGAGAGGATTCTGGCATGTGACAAAACCTTGGACCTTTAAGATCTCTGTTAACTGGAAATGCTTTTTTTTTTTTTTTTTTTAAAGCCTAAACATGAAAGGCATTATCTTGTGAATCTTATATTTGGATGCTTACTAGAGGCTAGCAGCTGTACTTTCAAGCTTTGAGTGTCTTATTATTCTATTACTCTGATAAGTAAGAGCATTTGAAGTGTGCTGGAAGCAGAGTTTGTCTTTTGTCTGCCAGATTAAAGTCATCTGAACGAATTTCATTTGCCTGGCCTGAGACTCATACCTTTGATTTCTATTAAAATTAAAAGAGAGAAATGAAAGGCATGTGTTTTAAGACAAGATATTTTAAATTAATCACAATACTCCAGTCTATTATAAGAAAATGATGTTTCCCTTGCCCTAGCACTGACTTCCAATAATAGAAAATGTGCTTCTTAAAGAGAAAGAAAAAGGTAGAAACATGTCTTCAAGTTTCCATTTCAATATGATCACAGAACATATTAGTTCTGTTGTTTATTTAGTGTTTAGAAAGGTGTTTGTGTTTCTACCTAAATGTCAAGAGAGACAAAAGGGACAAGAGTGTTAACATTCTTCTCCCCTCTGCAGGAAAATCACATAAATAATGCAAAGCTTGTCTGATTTTGTTGGCTGCCCAAAGAAAGGCCGACTGGAATAAAATTAAGCTGTTAAGGTTTGCTTATCTATATTCACCCTAAAGCCATTCAGGAATAAAGAAGGGTTGGGGTGGTTCCTTCTTCTGATCTTTGATAAATCATTAAGACTTTGCTTGTGTTCTTTTTGTGCTTTTTCCCAAAGAGCTTTAATTGGGTGAGGCATATGGGGATAATGTGAAGTATAGAAGCTTAGATTTAGAGCTAAGCGGGTTCTCAAAAGTAATTTTATAGAGGAGGAAACTGAAGCCTTTCTGGGGAATGCTGCCTTAGTTTGGAGGACCTGGGGTTGGATGTTGACTTTGTTTACCTTTGTGACCTTGGGCAAAGACCTTTTCAGTTATGAGCCTCAGGTTCTTTATCTGTAAAATGAAGGGGGGTTGGACTTGATGATTTCTAAGCATCTGATTCTCTTTATTTTTTCTGACTCCTTGGATTTTCACAGAATTTGCTTTACAATATGCAATGCTTTCTCTCATCTCCACTCTTCAAAGACCTACTTAAAGCAAAGCTCAGGTACAGCCTCTTCTAAGAAGCATTTCCTGATTCCCTCTGTGGTTAGCATTTTCTCCTTAAAATTATATCAGTTAAGTGCTTTACTGTTTTCTCCCACTACAAGAAATTGGGGCTCCAGGGGTTGGATGGTATATTTCCACTCAAGTTTCTTGAAATATTCCTCAAGGAATGGGGGAGCTAGGGAGTGTCTCTCTTATAAAGTTCTTGAGTCCTTATCAGTATATTAATCACTGTTTCCTTACCATGATTATTTACAGATATCTATATGTTATGACACATGCAGTTTTATTACATATGCATGTAAAATTATATTTATATTTTATTATATATCACACATGCATACATAATCATATGATATATTGCATATATCTATTCATACACACAGTATTCTATTATCTATATGCACACAATCATGCACACATATAGTTATGTGTTGTATGCATACAAAATCATATATGTTGCATATATAACATATGCATCTATATGTATATAACTATATATCACACACATATATATCGTGTATTATACACATATATCTAAAATATAACATATGTATACAGATATAGACATGATACATAGTATATGTCTATAGATCAAATAGATACACACATAATAAATGTAGATATAAAGATATTTATCAGACAGACTTAATTAGCTCTTACAAATGGGTATTTAAAAAGTTTCAGCTAGTAGAGGTACATTCTTTCACCAACCAGTCTGTGCAATGTTTGGGGGATAGTAGGGTCTGTCTTGGAGAACGTATGTGGCGAGGAAGCATCTCACCACTGACTTTGTTAGAAACTCCTCCTATGGGGTACTCAGAATGCTCCCCTTTAGTATGGAGTTCTTGTTCTGCTGGGTTCCTTGTAAAGCTTTCAATCTGCCTTTCTTCAGGTTCAGTTTTGTCTAGGCTGCTAATGCAGACTCTTCCACCAGCCACTACTAGTGCAGATATCTTCAAGGACTAGAATGATGAGGAAAAAATCCAAATCTTCTGGTTCTTTGAAATTTATGAGGTCAAAGTGGGGTGGCTGGGTAGTTAGAAGAAAGAGTCTCTTCTCTCTCTGAGGGGATTTCTTCTCAGAGGCACTTGTAATCTCTGCCACCAGATACTTGAATTTAGATTCCAAACTGGTTTGTTATGCTATAGATGTCCCAGGAGAGGGACAGAATTTCCTCAATCAATCTGAATTTATTTCTGATGTACATTACTTCAGTTAATCTGGGTGAATGGGGAAAATGGTTTCAAAGATAATTAAATTGTTTTTTTTTTTCCCACACTTAACCTAATCTCTGACTAAATGACTAAATAGATATATTCTCACCTAGCACAGGTATCTAGAAATATTATTTTATCAGTTACTTTAAGGGGACAGTATGATTTGATTCTTTAACCCCTTACATCTCCACTCTTACACAAGGATTATAGAACCATACAGAAATTTAAAGCTGGAAGAGTTCAGCCCTCTCCTTTTACAAGCAAGGAAATGGAAACCCAATGAGTTTAAGCTACTTGTTCAATGCCAGGGAGTTGGCGCTTTCTGGATTTGAACTCAGGTCCTTGTATTCTGAATTCAGCATCATTTCGGTGATTCCAATGGCATAGGTAACTCCTGGTGAGGAAGCTCCCTCTATCAATGAGCGTCATCAACTTTTTGGGCGTGAAACAGCAAGTTATCTGAGCCTTTGAAAGTGTTAAATGGTCACTGGTTTTCATGTAAGTCCAGGTCAGAGTCTGGATCTGAATATTCCTTACTCTACTCTAGCCCTCTTTCTCTCAGGATGTCACTTTGTCAAATACTACAGGAGTTTAATTATGATATTAGAGATCATTGATCTTTCCATTTATTCTCATAGGTTGGGCCATTCCATAGCACGAGGTTACAGTGGCTTAGCTGTTTTGCCCTTCAATTGTCAATCTGAATCCTTTTCTTCTTCTCCATCAGGGATCTTAAAGGTCTTACATTTCTTGCTTATAAGAAATTAACTGCAAGAGAGTTTCATTAATTTAAGAATAAGGACTGTCTTTTTGCACTCCTTTTCCCTTGTTTAAGACATGCATAATTTTTCATCTTGATGAATGAGTTACTTTATTTATAATTTTTTTCTTTTTTTTAATGAACAGAAAAAACTTACATAAAAAGTGGCATGACAAAAAAGGGTGACATTCAGTTATTTCAAATCAAGGAAAATAAATGCAACATGAAGTGACTTAATTGAACTGTAACCACAATCTTTAAAGTATAAAATGTGGGCTTTAGCAAGAACATAGAAGATGCACTGGGCACAGTCATTCACTGCTTGATTATAGATGCAGTCCCAGATGATGATATTCCCTCATCTTAACTTGATGGCCTCATATAATTGGTCAATGGCCTATGTGAAATAAATCAGAATTCTAATGGGTTCCTCATATTCACATTGGGAAAAAAAAATACCATCTGTTGGCTTCTTTTTTGTTAAGGAAACTAACAGTTTTACTGGCATGGAGAGAGTGAGAGGATTTTCTCCACCCAGATTAATGACAAATTCATTAAAATAGCCAGTTCAAGGAAGAAGTAAAGGTAGAAGATTAGCAATTTTAATTTTAATTCTGCCCCCCACTCCCACTCCCCCCCCACCCCAATATACTGGAATCTAGAACCAGAATCTATCATGATTATCCTTATTCCTGACTCCTAAGGTTTAACTTTAGAAATATATTTAGAAGAATTGCATATGTTTAACATATATTGGATTACTTGCTGTCTACAGGAGGAGGATGGCAGAAAGGGAGGGAGAAAATTTGGAATAAAAGGTTTTGCAAGGATAAATATTGAAAATTATCTTTATGTATATTTAAAATAAAAAGCTACTATTAAAAACAATTAAATTTGCTCTTTAAAAAGTTTTTAAAATCAAAAAAATGGATAAATATATTTCAATATAATTGGTTTTCTCTGTAATCCTATGGATTTTGTGATGCATTTAAAAATACTATTCTAAGAAGAGTTTCTCATAAAGTTTCACCAGATTGCCAAAGGGGTCCAAGATATACCATAAGGTGAAGAACCTGTGGATTAGTGGGAAAAGAGAAATTTTCAGTTATATATATTCTAAGAATTTTAGCAGTATGGATCATATACTTATCCCTCATATTGTGGAATGAATTCAATGCATCAGAAGGAAGGCACCACAGATGTAGCTAAAATTATGGTTATTGATACTTTCAAGCTTCAAGGACTCATGATTTCATTGATTCTTTCACTGAAATAGATTGCAACTCCCTGTTTCGTTTAATAGTAGGTCTTTTCTTCAAAGAGTAAAGTGGTTTAGGTAATGAATTATTAACTCCATTTTTCAGATAAAGAAATTATGGTCCAGAGGGACAATGGTTTTTCTAGCTGATGTCAGCCCTATCTCCTTCTTGAAGTTATCATTGTATTATTTTACATTGTATTTGATATTTAATTTTCTGGGTGCATGTTATGTACCTGGAATACTAACTTTGACTCTTTGGAAAAAAAAAAAAAAAAACAGGTTCATTTTCACTTTTGCCTTGATAGCTTTGTAAAATGGGTATAAAACAAACACATGTATTTCAGAGTTGTGAGGATCAAATGATCCAAAATTTATCTAAAGCACCTGTCTCAGTACCCTTCACATAGTGAACAATAAATATTTGTTGATTGGATTTGGATTATTAGGTAGTTACAGATGAAATATATTCAATCTCTCGTGGCTAACTTTCTGATGAGGATATATTCTCCCAGCTCAAATGTACACATATTTGAAGTCTCTGAGAGTAAAGGGTCATTCTTGGCAGGAGTTAGGGAATTAGTCTGGGTCTTTGGAGCAGATTTATTAATAGTAAAAGCTGAATCGCTTGATGTCTCATGTGATGCCAATAAAAAATGTTTTCATTTCCTCTAAAAAAAAGAGTATGCTATATGCTCAATACAACCTATCATTCTTTTAAAATTGCACATACATTTTTTAGAATCAGCACTGAAAGTTGTTTTGATGGTAGCAATAATCATAGGCTATCTCTACATGAGGAAAGCATTAGGTATTACTCAAATAAATGTGATTTAGAGGCTTCATTTTCATTACTGATGACAAATACAGGCTTCTGAAAGGCATAGAACTATATAATTCTCCTTTGTGTATGCCATTATTTTTATCTATGAGGGGCAACCAGGTGATACAGTGGAGAGAATGCTGGGTCCAGACTAAGGAATATCTGAATTCAAATTTAGCATCAGACATTTACTAGCCATGTGATCCTAGGCAAGTCATTTAACCTCTGCCTCAGTTTCCTCAAATATAAAATGAAGATAATAATAGCATTTACCTCCTAGAGTGGTTTTTAGGGCTTAAATGAGATAAAATCTGTAAAATACTTATCACAGGGGCTGGAACAGATTTGAACCGAATAAATATTCCTCTCCTTTTTGGTTCCTCTTTCCTATTCTGTCCTCCTTTGTCCTGTGCTTCCCTTTTCCTTTTCCTTTTCTTTTTCCTTTTCCTTTCCTTTTTCATTTTCCTTTCCTTTTCCCCTTCCCTTTTCCCTTCCCTTCCTTTTTTCCTTTCCCTTTTCCCTTCCTTCTTTTTTCCTTTCCCTTTTCTTTCCTTTTCCCTATCCTTCTCTTTTCCTTTCCTTCTTCCTTATCTATCCCTTTCCCTTCCCCTCTCTTTTCCTTTCCCTTTCCTTTCCTTCCTTTCCCTTTTCCTTTTCCTTCCCTTCCTTTCCCTCCTCCCTCTTCCTTTCTTCTTTCCTTCTTTCCCATTATAAACCTTTGCTTATTTAGCACTCAGGAAGCTATGTAGGTCCTTTGTTTCCAATTAGTGCAAGTTGGTGTGATGCTATATCCTGTGATACAAACAATAGCCTTATATTGTAGTGTTATAGTGTCTCTGAGATGATAAACATAATTTAAAAAAAAATGCTTCCTTCCTTTCCTTCCCATGTTTTTGATTCAAAGGATTCTGCTGTCATGACCCAGCTGTCACCATAATCCTGGAATTTCCCTCAGTGCCTCAGGTCTTCTCACTAAGTCTGCCATGCTAACCCCTTTCTGTTATGGCTGGGGGCCTCCACTTTGGGGACAGAACCATGTTGGCCATGTCTCATTCTTCTGGACATATTTTTGATTCTAAAGACTTTGCCACCATGCTTGCTCATGTGTTTCAGGCCTTTTCATTCTGGAATATCCTTAAATTCTATCAGACCCATTTTCTTTGTGGTATAGTCTGTAAGGGCCTCCATTTTGGAAATGGACCCAGAATGACTAAGATTTATTCCTCTTTTGGCTATATTTCTGACTTTATGGACATAGTGCCATTCCAGAGTTGAATATCCTCCTTCCATTTTTCAGCTTCTTTTTGTATATTGTCTTTCCCTGGTACAGAAACACCTAGAGGACAGGGATTGTCTTTTTGTTTCAGTTTGTATCCTTAGTCTTTAGCCCAGCTCTTGACACATAGTAAGCACTTAATAAATGCTTGTTGCCTGCCTTAGATACTGATTTAATTAAGCTATCTAACTATTGTAAATTGTAAATTACTAGACATGTTTTTTAAATACAACCCATATATGCCATAATATCTATGTACCCTTCTTACTAATCAACAAGTATGACTTCTACTTCTTTCCCATTTTTCCCTTTATGACTTCAAAGGGAGAAGCTCTTGTCTCTTTTCTTTTGGATTTTATTTTGAAGTTTAATTCCCCATTCCCAGCTTCTTTTCACAACTGCAAATTATCACTACTATCTCAGTCTTTCTCTTACTCAACTACCTGACAAAGTAGTGTCAAGGGAAATTGAAAGACAGAATCTTCCCTCCAGCATCCTTTTCTTAGCGTTCTTCTTTTCTTTTTGCCATGTGGCAACAGCGAAAGAAAGAGATTAAATTTACACAGTGTGATTTTCTAAAAATCACTATGAAACCCCATAATTGACTTTTTTTTCTAATCAGAAGACAATAATATTTTCTTCTTTCCTTATGAGATAGAAAGGAACTCACCCATCTCCCAATGGATTGTAGAACAGCTCACTGGTAAATTGTATAAGATTTAGAGCTGGAAAGGACCTCAGAGATCCTGTGGTCCAGTCATACATTTTTTGATTGAAAACTTTCCTGCAATGCATGACAACTTTCCCAAAATCACAGAATAAATGAGATTTAGATTTGAATGCAGGCCTTCTGATTTATTGTAAATACTATCTGAAATTTGTATGTAAATGAAAATTTTGATAATTCCAGCTGATTTCCTTAACAATTGTTCAGAGAAGGCTAAATAGTGACTTGTATTTATTAAATTTTTGCACCTGTCAGGCACTGAGCTAAGCAGTGGGGACAGGCAAATATAATCTCTACTCTTAAGGATTTCATATTTTAATTGGAGGAGAGAACATATACATACATTAGATGAATACAAGATACTTGTTTCTGATGAAAATGCTTTCTAGTAAAAAAAAAAAAAAACAACATTTATTTAAAGTGATTTCTTTGGGAAGATTCAGTGGATTCTGCTGGAGTTATTTGGGGCTGGCTATTTGAAAAAAGAATTTCCTGTGTCACTACATGATGGTAAATGGATCTGGTGATTGGAAGGTCATTGGTGAGACTTGAAATATTAGTTTTAGTAGAGTAGGTGGGATGACATGTACAAATTGAGGAGAAAGTGGATGGTGAAGACTTGAAAGCAACAGATGTTTTCCCAGAAGTTTGATAGTAAAAGGAATGTGTGAAAGAGTTGAGGAGACCTGAGCATATTTGTAAGTAGATGGGAAATAGTGGCTAGTAGGGCGATAGATGGTTTGACTGCTGGAATTAGATCCTGGAAATGGCAAGAGGTAGAAGGATTAGACATAGACATTCAATTCAATTCTGTTAAACATATATTGTGTCCATTTTTAATCAGTGCCAAATTGATTAATAGTATTGCCAAGACAAAAATGAAACAGAATCTATCTTCAAAAAATTTATGTGGGAAAATTTTGGGAAGATGGCGGAGTAGGTCAGAAAATTCCAAACTCTCTAGATTTTCCCCTACAAAGAAAACAAGATTACAGTGAATGTAAAATTGTAAATTCTACTTGTGGCAGAACAGCGGTCCTCCTGGGATAACCTAAGAAGACTGGAAGATAGATCCCCCTACTTGGTGTTCAACCAATGTGAAGTACAAACAGCTCCCGGCTATCTGTTCAAAAACACCAAGGAACCCCAGGGAAACTATGGGCCAAGCTGTGTTTGCTGGGGCCTCAGTAGGAACACTTCTCAGTGTGAGAGAAGTTGGGATCTGACTCCAGGCAGACTGAAGGAACCTCAGCTTTAGGAATGCCAAGTGGTTCTGGGGGAGAAGGAACCAGCATCAGGAGTGCAGAGACAGTGGGGCAAGGGACACTGTTGGCTGTGGTCACTTGCAGGAGGGAGAAGCTATTAGTTTGGGGTTCAAAGTCAAAGTGGCGAGCTCAAGTGAAGCTGGAGGTACCATCCTCCACCCTACAATTGGAGGTATTACATACTTTTCATGGGGAAAAAAATGAACAGGCAAAGAAGAGAGAATCCAATTATAGAAACTTACTATGAGAATAGGGAAGACCAGGGTTCATCTTCTGAGGAGGACAGTAAAATTAAAAAAGCCTCTTCTACCCCAAAGGGTAACATTAAATGGCTACTTGTACAAAAAAATTATAGAAAAGACTTCAATAAATTCTGAGAAAGACTGAATAATAATAATAGTAACAATCATTCAAAAAAGCAAAATTATGAAAAAAGTTAACCAATTAGAAAAGGAGATACAGAGCCTTAAAGAAGAAAATAATTCTTTGAAAATTAGAATTAGGAAAGGGGAATCAACTGACACTATAAGAGACCAAGAAATAACGATACAAAGCATAAATAATGAAAAAGTAGAAAAGAATATCAAATATATTATAGGAAAAACAACAGATCCAGAAAACAGGTCAAGAAGAGAAAACATAAGAATAATTAGACTATCTGAAAGCTGTGACCAAATCCTGCCCCTCCAAAACAAACAACAACCAAAAAAACCTCACAATAATACAAGAAATAATTAAAGAAAATTGTCCTGTAGTGATAGAGCACCAGGGAAAAGTAAAACTAAAAATAAAATCTACCAATCACCACCTCAAAGAGAATCCTATAAGAAAAACATGTAGGAATATTATTGCTAAATTTCAAAAATCCCAGATCAAAGAGAAAATTCAATAAGAAACAAACAAAAACAAAAGCCAATTCAGATATGCTGGAGCAACTATTAGAATTGTGCAAGATTTTTCAGTAGCTATAATAAAAGACCACAGGTTATGGAATAATACATTTTGAAAATCTAAATTACTAGGCTTATGGCCAAAAATATCATATTCAACTAATCTAACCATAATATTGAACAAAAAAAATGGATATTCAACAAACTCACAGATTTTCAGGACTGTCTCAACCAAACCTGAACTCAATAGAAAATTTAACATATAAGTGTCAACATCAAAAATCAGTTTCAAGGGATTCAATAAGGAAAGATTGTTTTTTACATGGAAATATGTTAAACCATGTGTTTAAGACTCACATCAGTAATTGGGTGACTCAAAAGAAAGATGGGAACAGAATTAAGTATGATCCAATTCTAAAAAGCAAAACTGTCTAGGAAATTTAATTATGTTATATTAATGAGACATGGTGGAAGAACTGACAATGAAGCATTCCCATAGAGTGGGAAAAAGAGCTGGTAGTTCTGAAAAGTTTCTCACATTGGGACTGGGTTAAATAAGTAAGAATACATACATATATATTCACACATACACACATGCATACATACACACACTATGAAGGGTATAGCACCTCCAAAATCTATTAATAAATAAGGGGAGAACCTTCTGGAAACAATTAATGGCTTAGCAAAATTACAGGTTATAAAATAAACCCATACAAATCATCAGCATTTCTATGTATTACTGACAAAGCCCAACAGCAAGAGATAGAGAAATTCCATTTAAAATTACTGTAGAAAAAAATAAAATACTTGGGGGTCTACTTGCCAAACTCAAGAATTATATGAACACAATTACAAAACACTTCTCATACAAATAAAGTCAGATCTAAACAATTGGAAAAATATCAATTGCTCATGGGTAGGTTGAACTCATGATATAATACAAACGACAATTCTGTCTAAATTGATCTACTTTTTCAGTGCCATACCAATCAAACTGCCAAAATATTATTTTATAGAACTAGAGAAAATAACAAAATTCATCTGGAAGAACAAAAGGTCAAGAATATCAAGGGAATTAATGAAAAAAATACAAAGAATGTTGACTTAGTAGTACCACACCTAAAACTATATTATAAAGCAGCACACATCAAAACCATTTGATACTAGCTAAGAAATAGAGTTGTGGATCAGTGGTAGATTAGATACATATGATACAATAATCAAGACCTATAGTAATCCAATATATGATAAAATCCCAAACTCCAGTTTCTGGAATAAGACCTCACTATTTGACAAAAATTTCTGGGAAAACTGGAAAATAATATGTTAGAAACTCGAAATAGACCTACATCTTATAGCCCATATCAAAATAAAATCAAAATGGGTACATGATTTGGGCATAAAGGATGATACCATAAATAGATTAGGAGAGCAAGGGATAATTTACTTATCCAATTTTTAGAGAAGGGAGGAATTTAAGACCAAAGAAAAACTAGAGAACATTATGAAAGGCAAAATGGACAACTTTGATTACATTAAATTAAAAAAAAAAAGCTTTTGTCACAGAAACAAGATTAAAAGGGAAGGTCAAAGCTGGAAAAAAAAAATCTTTACAGCCAGTGTTTCTGATAAAGGTCTTATTTCTAAAACATATGTAGAATTTATAAGAATACAAGTTATTCTCCAGTTGATAGATGGTCAAAGAATATGAATAGACACTTTTCAGATGACAAAATTAAAGGCATATGTAGTTATATGAAAAAAAATGCTCTAAGTCACTTTTGATTAGAGAAATACAAGTTAAAATAACTCTGAGGTACTACTTCATACTTCTCAGATTGGTTAAGATGAATGAGGAAAAGATGATGATAAATGTTGGAGAGGATGTGGGAAAATTAGGACATTACTGCATTATTGGTGGAGTTGTGAAATGATCCAATCATTCTAAAGAGCAATTTGGAATCATGCCTAAACTGTACATTCTGATCCACAAGTACCATTACTGGGTCTGTATCCCAATGAAATCTTACAGGACCTGCATGTACAAAAATGTTTGTAGCCGCTTTTTGTAGTAGCAAAGAATTGGAAAAGGAGTAAATGCCCATCAATTGGGGAATGGCTGAACAAGCTGTGGCACATGAAGGTAATGGAATATTATTGTTCCATAAAAAATGATGAACAAACTGACTTAGAAAGGCCTGGAAAAATTTACACAAACTGAGGTTGAATGAAATGAGCAGAAGCAGGAATATATTGTACACAATAACAGCAAGAATTTGCAATGATCAACTGTGAAAACTTTGTTCTTCTCAGTGGTTCAGTGATCCAAAACAATTCCAATAAAATTTGGACAGAAAGTGCCATTTGCCTTTAGAAAAAGAACTAAGGAGACTGAATGTAAATCAACACATGCTATGTTATTATACTTCTTTTTTCTGTTTAAAATTTCTCCCATGGTTTTTCGCTTTTGCTCTCATTTTTCTCTCTTATCATGATTTATAAAGTAATATGTATTAAAAAAGAAATAAATTTACCAGGGAAAAAGAAAGAAATAAGGAGAGAGAAAATAGGATAAGATGAGGTATAGAAAGGTGTGTAAATTTATGGAAGTGGAACAAGGTGTGTGGATGAATGGGAATGAGATGAAGGAGGGAAAGGCTAAAAGGAGAAGATAAGGGTTGAGGTCCATGGATGGAGGAAGGTTAAGTAATAGCAAGGCAAGTTACAAATTAAAGTAGGAGAGTTAGTAGGGATAGAAAATAAAAGATATATACAAATACTACATCAAGGATCAGGAGTAGAATGTATTTATTATTAGGAGTAGAATATTAGTAGAATATATTTATTAGTAAAATTTATTATTAGATAAAGTCAAACAGATTAATTCAAGAGAGGTCTGCATCATATGTCACATATTAATATTGTTTTATGTGTATGTCTACATATGTGTAAATAGGTATATATAGATGTAGCTGTATACTATAGGTATATATATATATGTAGAGAGAGAGAGAAAAAAAGAGAGAGACAGACAGACAGACATCTGCATTGTGTGAATATGTATATATGCGTATATGAAAATGTATATTCCCTCTCAAGCACATAAACTTTTAAATAATTTTTTAAAATATTTATTTCTTTAAAACTAAATACAAAATAAGAAAAAAAACAAAATAGAAAAAGAAAGCTAGAAAAGGAAAATAAAAACAAAACAAAACATTGTCATGGGCCTAGCAGAACTTCAGGCAGAATTCAAAATATGTGACAATAGCTTTCCATTTCAAGAAAGCATATATAATAATACATCAATCTTTGTCTCCTCCTTTGTGACAACGGAGATGGAGAAAAAAGAAAATGTTGATGCTGAGAAATTTTGAAGAGCAAAGAAGAGGAAAGAAGGGAGCTCTCTTTTGTTGATTTTGATTATATTAAAAAGTAGGAGACCAAGTCATTTGCTACAAACATGAGGCAGATAATGGAGTGGGAGTTTGGGGGAGATCTTATAGAAAATATAAATAGCAAAAAGTGTATGTAACAGTGATTATGAAATCAGAGAGAAATATCACTTTTTAATTAAATAGTTTATGAGTACTGAGAAAAAGAATTATTTGAAAGGCACCCTCATCAATATCCTAAAATCAAATCATATATCTAACTTTGACAGCTATTAGATCAGGAGATTACTAAAGACATCATACATCTGCATTCAGTAAAGAATTTGAAAGAAGCTTCTTATGATATTCTTGTGGACAAGAGAGAGAGAAATATATGGGTTCATAATAATGATATTAGGAAGATTCATGACTTTCATTTCATGATTAGTCATGTCATGTAGAAACAATGCCTGATTTGAATTGAGTGAGGACATGTATTCAAAACCTATTCTCTTAGTTACTATTAGTTGAACGAATTACCTATTCTTTCAGGGTTGCAATTTCCATTATATCATATCATGTCTCAAGCTCCATCCAGTTTTGGGTTTAAGATCCAGAAGAAATATGTTATGGAAGGATGGGAAGGTGGGAATGAATTTAGAGACAGAGTCTCTCATAACTTTGCTACTTAGCAATTAAATGACTTTTAGTCCATACTTAAATTCTCTGTGCTTCAGTCTAAACACAGTCTAAACAGGGTAGACTGTATGATCACAGTTCTCTTCAGTCTCTAAATGTATGATTCGAGTATCCTAATAACTAAATCTAATAAAGTATTGATTAAGAGTACCTGGTTCTTAGTAAGCACTTAAGTGTTTGTTGACTGATTAAATAATGGATTGGTTCATATTTGGAACATTATATTCAGTTCAGAATGTACCATTTTAAGGGTACATTAATAAACTAGAAGTAATCAAGATTGTATTGCTATTATGATAATGCTTTGCCCCCAAGGCATAACTATGCCTTTTTTCCATACTTCCTCCAAAATTAGTTATTCTCTCCCCTTTTCTATCAAACAAGGCCAAAGAAAATAAAATGGATAGTTTTCTCTTTTTTTTCTTTTAATAATAGTTTTTTATTTTCAAAATATACGCAAAGATAGTTTTCAACATTCACTCTTATAAAACCTTGTGTTCCAAAATTTTCTCCCTTCCTTTTCCCACCCCCTTCTCTAGACAGCAAGTAATCCAATATATATATTAAACATATGCAATTCTTTTATATATATCTCCACATTTATCATGCTGCACAAGAAAAACCAGATTAAAAAAGGAAAAAAAATGAGGAAGAAAAAAAAGCAAGCAAAGAACAACAAAAAAAGGTTAAAATACTATATTGTGATTCATACTCAGTCTCCACAGTCCTCTTTTTGGATGCAGATGGCTCTCTCCATCACAGGTCTATTGGAATTTGTCTGAATTAACTCAAAATGGATAATTTTCATGACAAAATTAAAAAATTATCCAAACAAATCCCAAACAGTTAAGATTAGATGGTAGAGAACTAATTGGAGGGAAAAAAAAAATCTTTGTAGCAAGTTTCTCTGATAAAGGTCTCTTTTCCAAGTGACATAAGAACTGATTCAAATTTATATGCATAAGAGCTATTTCCCAGCTAATAAATAGTCTATAGATATGAAGAAACTGTTTTTTCTAATTTGTTTATTATATAATTTATTTGGAATTTATCTTGGTATAAGAAGTGAGATGTTGATTTAAACCTGATTTCCACTGTGAACTAAAAAAACCAAACATATTTTAAAAAAAAACTATTTTAATATCATTGATTTCCTTTTTAATCCTGTGTATTTTAATGTAAATTAAAAAAAAAATTGAAATGCAGTTTGTAGGTTTTATCAAATAGTAAAAAGGTCCTCATATAAACAAGGTAAAAAATTCCTGTTTTCTGAGGGTAATAAGTGATAGCCATATTTCCATGTATGTCATAAGAGTCTTTGCTTCCCAGAGAAATCACAGGTCCTAGATAGAAAACTGATCACCAATATTTTCCCATTATACTAGAACTTATTTTCAAGCCAGCTTGTTTCTCTGTTTATAGTCTGCTAAAAGCAATACTGTTTTGCCTCCCTCTAAAATATACTTTTGGAAATTTGTATAGTTTAATGGTTGTTATTTAGTGTTCTCATGGTAGTCAATATTTTTGAAAAATATTTTAATATTTGGATTTAATATTCAGTGAGTCTTAGCTATTAAGATGTTTTATTCTGAAATAAGCTGAGCCACATTATAGTAGTTTTCCAATAATTATCTTTGCTTTTTAAGATTGTAGTTTCAAAATTGTATTAAAATCCCAAATAAATCCCAAATAAAAATATGTGTGTATGCATGTGTGTGTGTGTGCTTATATAAGTCTATGTATTTTTATAGGAAACATTATATGGAATTTAGGAAAAAGCGAATTATGACAGATTTATAAATATTTTCTGCTTCTCTTTTTAAACCATAGAATTCAATGAAATGCCCTCTGAAGAAGTTAAAAAATCAAAAGCTATTGAAATGTTATTCACTCTGTATCCTCCGGAAGGTGCCCATGTGAGTCATTTTTGGGGCCTAAAATCAACTTGGACAAGACCCATAGTAAATGGAGAAGAAGCATATAAGTATATAGGTGAGTCATTGACCTTCATGATTTCTCTCTCTCTCTCTCTCTCTCATATACATATACATATATGTATATTGATTTTTTTATCTTTTAAATTCCTAAGAAATGTAATTATCACTCAATAGCTTTTAACTTGGAGATCACTGATTTGAGAGCTGAGCATGGAATTAGAAGTAATAATCACTTAATTCCTTTCAATTTTAGTTTTTCTTATTTATAAAAGAGATAACAATAGCAGTTACCTCATATATATGATTGTGAGAACCAAATTGCATGCTTATTTGTGTGTATGTATATAAACATATATAAGAAATATATATGTATGCATGCATATGTATATGTTTATATAGAATTTAGTATACTTTGAAGCACTACTTAAATATTGGTTTTTGTTATAAGTAATAATAATAATTATCTCCTTATAAGTCAATGAGAAATAATTTATTTTGAAATTAAAATTTGCAAGTATAATAGAAGGATATGTGCTAGAGACAACTAAGTGTCATAGTGGATAGAGATCAGTGCTTGAAGACGGAAGACGAATTCAAATTCAGTTTCAGAAACTTATTAGTTGTGAGATTCTGGGTTCTACGTCCGTAAAGTGAGGATAATAATAGAAGAGTGGTTAAGGGGATCAAATATATTCAAAGCCTTTTATAAACTTTAAAGCACTATATAAGCACCAACTGTTTTTATCATAAGCATCAGCAGTTAAATGGCATAGTAGATAGAAGGTTGGACCTGGAGCCAGGAACTCTTCTGCCCTCAAACACTTACTAATGGTGTGATCCTGGACAAGTGACAATTACGTTTGCCTCAGTTTCCTCATCTATAAAATGTGCTAGAGAAGCAAATGGAAACACATTCCAGTATATCTGCCAAAACTCCAAATGTGGTCACAAAGAGTCAGACACAACTAGAAAAAAACAAAAAACAAAAAACAAAAACTACTCAACAATGTAATTATTCTGAGAATGGAATAAATCTAATAATAATGTAATTCTAATAACAACAAAATTATTCCCATAATCCTTCTCATGCCAGCTGCTAGGGGTTGAGACAACATGTTTTAAATTGACAATTCCACCTTTATCAAACCAAATTCATTAGCAATAGACAATGAGGATGGCATATCATGGTTTGATCTGGGGACAAAAGGAACAAGTAGAGCTTCTGTCAAAGGGAAGGAGGAAGGACAGGAAAACAGCTAAATGTGCTTTCTAGGAAAATTAATGGAAACATGAGATTAACTGACAACATCTATGCATCTTATAATTTATGAATTTTATTTGTTTTTATATCTTTCATTCCTTAACGTTTTGTAGTAGTTAAAAAGGAAGTGTGTATGTGCATATGTGTGTATGCATGTGCACAGCTCTGTCCTTTTTTCAGGGAGCAAGGAAGTGGAATTCTGTCTTTCATAAGTTGGGTTGGGACAAGAAACTGTTCAGCGACAGGACTTGGTGCCTGGGGGACAGAAAGGGGATCCAGTGAAGCAAGTCTAGATGTGTAGGCTGATGAAGGGGGACATCACTGTAGAGCTTTGGTTCTGTAAGGACTATAGTTCTATGAGTTTATATACATTCATGTTCTATGCTTTTACTGAGCATTTTTTACATGATGTAGATGTAACAGATTTTTTGTTATATTTTTATTTTTATTGTCTTAGTGTTCAACATTTACTTTTATAAGATTTTGATTTCCTTTTTTTCTCCTTCCCTTCTTCTCTTTTCTCCCCAAGGCAGCAAGCAACCTTATATAGTTTATATACATGTATAGTAATGTTGAATATAGTTGCATATTAGTCATGTTGTAAAAGAAGAATCCAAATAAAAAGGAAAGAACCATGGGAAAGAAAAAGCAAAAAAAAAAAAAAAAATGAAAATAGTATGTTTTGATCTGCATTCAGAATCCATAGTTCTTTCTCTAAATGTGGTTAGCATTTTCCACCACGTGTCTTTTAGAATTGTTTTAGATCAGTGTATTGCTGAGAAGAGTAAATCAAAATTGATATTGCATGGTGTTGCTGTTACTGTGTACAATATTCTCCGGGTTCTGCTCACTCACTCAACATCAGTTTATTTAAATCTATCCGGGCTTTTTGAAATCAGCCTATGTAGCAGATTTTTTAAAATATGTTTTTTTTTCATATGCTTTCTTGGCTGGGAGATAGAATTGAGGAAAAATCCCCCCAATTTTCATTATAGCTTTGTATATTCAATATATCAATGTTGGTTTTCACATTGAGATAATTTTCATGAGAGAGATTAATTAACCCTAACTATGGAGATATGATCTAGTGGAATTCTTGTATATATAAGTATAGAAATTTTTAAATATCTAGTATAAAATGATATAAGTCAAAAATACAGACTCTCTGTGATGGAAGTAATAACAACAAAATTATTCCCATAATCCTTCTGGCGTGATATTAGTAGTAATATGGTGCACCAGTGCCCCAGTCAAGGAAGAAATCTTCTCTTCTTCCACAATAAAAGGCTTCAATCTATCCTCCACATTGCTGCCAAAGCATTTTTCTTTTCTTTTTTTAAATTATAGCTTTTTATTTACAAGATATATGCATGGGTAATTTTTCAGCATTGACAGTTGCAAATCCTTTTGTTCCAACTTTTTCCCTCTTTCCCCCCACCCCTTCTCCCAGATGGCAGGTTGACCAATACATGTTAAATATGTTAAGGTATAAACTAAAAACAATATAAGTATACATGTCCAAATAGTTAATTTGCTGTATAAAAAGAGTCAGACTTTGAAATAGTGTACAATTAGCCTGTGAAGGAAATAAAAAATGCAGGTGGACAAGGGTAGAAGGATTGGGAATTCTATGTAGTGGTTCATACTCATCTCCCAGAGTTCTTTCCCTGGGTGTAGCTGCTTCAGTTCATTACTGCTCTATTAGAACTGATTTGGTTCATCTCATTGCTGAAGAGAACCATGCCCATCAGAACTGATCATGATATAGTACCCATGTTTCCCCGATAATAAGACACTGTCTTATTAATTTTTTGGACAGAAAAACGCCAGAGGGCTTATTTTCAGGGGAGGGCTTATTTTAATGAACATCGACAGTAATTTTAATAAACAGGTAAATGTGAACAAAAAAAAGTACCTTTATTCAATAATAATCATGTCATCTTCTTCAACAACATTGTCATAAGTGTCCATACCCTGAATTCCGTCCTGGAATTCTATTTCCTTCAGAAGAAGTGGACCCAATCTGTCATGTCCAGAAATATAGCTCTCTTTAAATGAACATGTCTTGTCCAGGTAACCTGCTCGTAGTGCCTTGGCGACACAGCTGCCAGTAATTTATCCCATGACTTCTTCACCCAAGTCACGACTTCTTGCAGACAGGGCTTCACAAAGTTTCCATGCTGATTTCTTTCCATTCTATTTTCAATGTAGCCATTGACTTCCATGCGCAAATGGTCCTTGAATGGCTTGTTTATTGCAATATCAAGGGTCTGGAGGTAGGCAGTCATTCCTGCAGGAATCATTACTTGATCTATTCTTCTCTCTGCAAGGAAGTTCTTCATTTCTTTAGCACGGTGAGTGCTGGCTGAGTTCTTCTTTTATCCTCCATCACGCCCCCTCACTCCCGCTTACATACCGGGTTTTTATGTTGTCCTGCCTCAGCTCTCCTCCGCGGCACTGCTCTCAATGGCACCAGCAAGCAAATCACTGGGGAAGAACAGGATGACGCGCTCACTGCTGCAGCTCTGATTGGATACAGCTCGGAGCACGTTGTGCGTTTCACCTGGGGTGGGGTGGGAGACGGTGCATACAGAGGGTACCGTAATGTAGTGTGTAGCACAGGGGATCACCTTCACTACAGTAGCAATCTCAATAGGGCTTATTTTCGGGGGAGGGCTTATTATCAGGGAAACACGGTATTGTTGTTGAAGTATATAATGATCTCCTGGTCCTGCTCATTTCACTCAGCATCAGTTCATTTAAGTCTCTCCAGGCCTCTCTGAAATCATCCTGCTGTTCATTTCTTACAGAACAATAATATTTTATAATATCCACATATCACAATTTATTCAGCCATTCTCCAGTTTCTGGCCACTACAAAGAGGGCTGCCACGAACATTCATGCACATACAGGCCCCTTTCCATTCAAAGCATTTTTCTTAATGAGTATGTGGTCTGATCTTGTTAATTTCCTCTTCAATTACTTCTGGAATCAAACATAAACTGCTTTTTGGCATTTCAAGCTTTTTACAGCCAGATCTGCCTTCTTACATATTATTCTTTTCTGCCCTATCTAAAATTAAGCCAAATGGTCTATATACATTATATCCATTCTATGACTTGATATTGGCTATTATTGATACTTGGAATCTTTACTTATTTCCATAGAATGCATGGCTTCCTTCAAAACTCAATTCCATTGTTACCTTCTGCAGAAAGCCTTTCTCCATTCCCACACCTTTTAAAGCTTCCCCTTTTAAACTTAGCTTCTTCTTCTTCTTCTTTTTTTTTTAAATAACTTTTTATTGATAGAACCCATGCCAGGGTAATTTTTTACAACATTATCCCTTGCATTCACTTCTGTTCCGATTTTTCCCCTCCCTCCCTCCACTCCCTCCCCCAAATGGCAAGCAGTCCTTTACATGTTGAATAGGTTACAGTATATCCTAGATACAATATATGTGTGCAGAACCAAACAGTTTTCTTGTTGCACAGGGAGAATTTGATTCAGAAGGTATAAATAACCCGGGAAGAAAAACAAAAATGCAAGCAGTTTATATTCATTTCCCAGTGTTCTTTCTCTGGGTGTAGCTGCTTCTGTCCATTTTTGATCAATTAAAGCTCTCTTTATCGAAGCGATCCACTTCCATCAGAATACATCCTCAAACAGTATCGTTATTGAGGTATATAATGATCTCCTGGTTCTGCTCATTTCACTTAGCATCAGTTCATATAAGTCTCACCAGTTCTCTCTGTATTCATCCCGCTGGTCATTCCTTACAGAATAATAATATTCCATAACATTCATATACTACAATTTACTCAACCATTCTCCAATGGATGGGCATCCTTTCATTTTCCAGCTTCTAGCCACTACAAACAGGGCTGCCACAAACATTTTGGCACATACAGGTCCCTTTCCTTTCTTTAGTATCTCTTTGGGGTATAAGCCCATAAACTTAGCTTCTGATGAATCTTGATATGCCTTTTATATACTGATTTCTAGTCATGCTGCAATATAAGATCAGTGAGATCAGAGACTATTCTTAGTTTTTCTTTGTATCTTTGGTGATTAGCATGATGCTCAGCTTAGTCAATACCTAATAAATACCTGATTTATTTGTTAGGAAGTCCTTATTTCATAAGATAGTCCAGTTCATTGTTGGGACATTATTATAAAATGTTACCTATTTTTAAAAAAATGTCAGATTGAGTTGAAATTGTTATTTAAGTTTTAATTGTTTCCTTTTGTCTTTTAAGGCTCAATTATTTTTAAAATATTCACTTTTAAAAAATTTCAAGTTCCAAATTGTGTTCTTTTTCATCTCCTCCCACTCACTGAGAAGGCAAACAATATGATATCCATTTTATATGTAAAATCATGCAAAACATATGTTCATATTACCCATGTGGCAAAGAAGCAAGAAAACCAAAATTTTTAAAAAGCATGTTTCAATTTACACTCAGACTTCATTAGTTCTCTCTCTCTGGAAGTGGACAGCATCTTTCATCATGAGTCTTTTGGAATTATGTTTGATCATTGTATTGATCCGAATGGGCTAAGTCTTTCATGGTTGATCATCATGAAAGCTGTTTATCCAACTAGCGTTAGTTCTTCTCTTTCTCATTAAAAAGCTTATATCTAATCCTTCTTCTGAGCAATAGTTTGTCAAGTTTTTTGGAACTTTTCTGAACAGGAGCATCAGAGACTTGGATTCTAGTCTGTTCTCTACCCATTACTTATTTATAAGACCTTGAACAAGTCACCTCCCTTAAAAATAGGAATTATGCTATCCAATCTATCAAAAGGCTCAGTTGTAACCTTGGGTATTTATCCTTTTTTTCTTCTTGTCCCAAATTGTTTTCTTTTGACACTTGTTTTCATGAAGTCTGAAAAGGATCTGTTGGACTCATTTCCAATTCCCAATGTTCAGGTTTATAACTTTAGAAGTTGAAAAGATCTTATAGGTCATCCCCCTCTTTTTACAGAGAAAAAAAAAAAAACTGAGGTCTAGAAAAATTAAATGCTTTATCCATAGTCATATACAAATAAACAAACTCCTTTGTGTTATCACCATAAATCATTTTAAGAGATGAAATGCCAAAACAGAACAACAATAAAAAAAAAAGAAAACAATCCAAAGGAAATATTCACTAGTCAGGAGATTAAAATCCTTAATAAAAATCCACAATTATATGACAGTTTAGGTCAGCAATGCAATTTCCTCACAGCTACTTTGTGAAGTAGATGGTATAAGTATTATTAATCTCATTTTACATATCAGGAAATTAAGAATCTTGCCCAGAATCACATGATTGGAAACCATCTGATAGAGGATTCAAAGCTAGGTAGGTTTCCTGACTATGTTCTATAGTATTAGCCCTCAGCTCTTTAGAATTGATGAAATGACCAAGCTAGTAAAACTTATTTAGACAATCAGCTTTTAAGCATGCATTCATTTTAAGCTTCAAAAGCAAGGTATTAGACATGCTATTTCAAAGGTTAGTAGAGTCATTCTTTAATATCACAGTGTGTGTGTGTGTGTGTGTGTGTGTGTGTGTGTGTGTGTGTGTGTAGTGTTGTTCTGACCTGAAAACTCAGTGAACAAATATTTCTCAGACATTTGACATGTGGTTCTTAACACTCCTTGGATCTTATGAAAAGATCTTAGTTACCTGACTCAAATAAGGATTCAGAATTCAATTTAATAAGCATCAAGTACCTACTATGTGCAAAACACTACTTGTACTTGTATTAAATACCTACTATGTGCTGAGGATTCAAAATGAAACAAAACAAAAGAGATTCTTCCTCTCCTCATGAAGCATAATAACTTAACCTAAAAGATATAGGTATTTATCTATATCTTTTAGATTTAGACAGATTTAAACAATTTAGACAATTATCTAATTTAGACAAACATATACAGTATATTTTGAAAAGGAGTATCAACAATTAAGAAATCAAGGCAAGCCCTTTACAAAAGTCTGGGTGGCTATGGGGATGAAGAGAGGTAGCATGTTGAGTTCAGGTAAGAGACCAGTTTGACTGAAAAATACAAGATGCAAGGGAGAGGGTTATATGAAAACATATTATGCTTCTGCCTTCAAACAGCCCTAAAATTTATCTGAGAAGGTGATTAAAAGGCTAGTTAGTCATTCATTGGTATGATATAGTCCAGTCTCAGTGCATTAGAAATTCTAGAATGGAAGTGGGCACTTTGGACTTAATGCAACAGGGAAGACCTCTTGGCTGAGGATGGGGAAATAAGGGGGAAATAAGGAAATAAGGACTTTAGTCCATATATGTGATTTAGATAAGTAGAAGAGAGATGGCTAGGTTTTTCTTGAGGGAAAAATAGCATGAAAAAATTCAAGCTGTTAATAAGCATTGAGACAAATGATTATTAACAACCAATGATTTGAGGAGATACAGAATTCCCTGTTTTTTCTAAAGTCCTAATTTAAAAAATTCAGTCTCTTGAAGGATATTACTGATAATGAGATTGGTTGTTATTTGGCAACCAATTAGTTTGGGTGGGGATACATTTTTTGAATATATTGACCAAGGTTGGGATAATTTAGAAGTAAATGACATAATCAAAGTTCATTTGAATAGGTTCAGTCCCTCATTGTAATATTAATTCCCTCATTAATTGTCAACCATTCAGAATCGATTTCCACTTTTGGGAATACTCCTCTTCCAGGGGACATATATAAACTGGAACTTGCTGCCATGTTTATCTTTGGTCTAAGAGAGAGACAATCAAATGACTATGTTTTTATTAAAATATTGGCATTATTAATAAAATGATTGAATTATCCCTAAATTATGTTTCTCAAATGTTTTAAATGCACCAGCATTTTTAAAGTACCTACTATGTGTCTAGTACTTTACTGATCACTGGAGTTACAAACAAAAGACAAACTCCCCACCCTTAATCCCATAAAAATAGCATGTGCTTGATTAATTTAATCTGAGGGTTTTATTAGAAAGTGGTGAAAAATAAGGTTGTGTAATTAAGGTTGGGTGAAATAATGAAGAGTATTGACAGCGACACAAAGGAATTTGGGTTCAGTGTTGGAAGATGGCTTATCTGTTTTTTAGATTCTTGACTAGAGGTGGTTTTTTTTCCCCACTAGGAAAGTCTTTGCCCCAGGGCTCCAAACTTCAGAATGCCTGTCAGAACTCTTCTCCAAGTTAACTAGTTCTCAATTTTGGGTTCTTTTGTTGTGTTTTGCTTTTCACCTAAACTTCCTGTTCATTGAGACTTGTGTTGATCAAAGACCTCTCTTTAGCTAGTTGAAGGTTAGAAAGTCTATGTAGCTCCCTATTTTAATTTCTTATAGCCAAACTACTTAGACTCTATGTAGGGATTATTTTTCTGGCAAACTGCCAAGACTTTGGTTTTGTTCCCAGTTTTATAATTCCAAAATTCTTCCTTCCCCCCTCCTCATTCCCATACAAATGAGTGCCAATGGGAATAGTCCTAGAGCAAAACCAAAGTGAGGAGACAATGTCGTTATTTTCCCACCTCCTCATTCCTACCTTAATTATATATATATATATATGATTTATATGTATATTATAGTTTATATTTATATATAATAAAGGTAGGAATACACATATACATATATATTTATAAATTTTTTTTTGTCTTTTTATTTCCAGCATTTAGAAAAATGGCTTCCTGGTTAAATCAGCATTTGCAGAATTGAATTTAGTAGAAATTCTAGAGTAGAATACTTTCTTTTTAATTAAAGATATCTCCCCTTCAATGAAATGGATTGAAATATAAATGAAATTATTTTTTCATATATAAGGATGTAAATTTTTATTCAAAAGCCACATTTGAAATTTTGGCTCTAATGGGACAAATGATTAAAACAAAACCAAAAATAGTGTTCTGTCTTGATAAGGTCAGGTAGAGAGCTCTGAGGTGAGGACAGGTATAGGACAGCAGTTGGTATGGGGAATATGAGTATGTGACAAGTTGAAGAATTGAAATTCCATGACTGTAATATTCAGGTTGGTTGAGTCTGCCATCTTTTTGAGCTGCAGTTGTTATTAAACTGACTGACAAGGGAGATGTAGCAGTTCCCTTGAAAAGAGATTAATCGATTGAAAGAACTTTCTGTGGCTCAGGGACTCTTGCATCTACAAACATTTTAGGGAAGATAGCCCTGGAAATTTATTATGTGTCCTGCCATTAATACTCAGAACTTGCAGGAGGTGGACCTTCCCACGTATTGATTTTATACCCATAGATTCAGAGATGAATTACCAGCAAGAAATTGGGGAGTAATTGAAATGAAGCTTCTAGCTCTTCTCTGAGGAACATAGTAGAGTTTTAGCAGGTGCTAATGCTTGTATCAGTCTATATGCTTGGATGACTCCTATAAAATGCGTCCTATGTTATATTTGTAACTTGTGAAATGGTACTGTGATATAGGTTAAAATGGAATAATAGATGCACCACAATTTTAAAATCTTAGCTTTAAGTTTAAAATAATCTTTCAAAGGATATATGACCTTTTCCACTGATATTCAAGGCATTGCTGATGGCTATTAAATGAATAGGATTGTCCTTTACTCTTAAATGCCCTCTGTTTCATATCTTCAATATTCAGCTTTTCCCATGATTAGTAAATGAATTTAGGCATATTTTAATTATGTGTTCATATTTTACTTAGGGTACCTGTTTACCCTAGAAAGTTACTAGAAATTTCTTTCCTTGGTCCAAATATCTATGTAATAAATCTCAACCTATGCTATATAAATGTCTGATATAATGGGAATATTATTTTAAAGTTATTAAGTATTCTATGGCAGACATGTCATAATAGATAGAGAACTAATCTTGGTATCAAGCCCTGCCTCTTACATGTATTGGCAAGGTAATCCTAGGGAAGTCACTTAATTTCTTAAATTTAGGTTAGACACTGATTTGAATTGATGGGAGAAGTTTTCTTTTTTGAAATTCCCATTAACAATGAATTCATAGGAGGAATAACAAAAGTTTAATTTTAAGTCTTTGACAAAAGCTAGGAGGCTGTGGAAAAGTCATTTAGCCTCTCAGTTCCCTTGACAACTGTTTATGACAAAGTTGTGGATGAGGTCCTGTTCTGCATCAGTGAAGGAAGTTTTCAAAATAGAAATTCCCCATACTGAGAAAAATCTGAAATCTAGACCACATGAATACATGTGTATGTGCATGCATAAATGCATGTAAATGAGTATTACTAATTCCATATTCTGAAAATTGCATGCATGTATATATATGCATATACAAACATAAAGATATATTTGTTTTATATATGCATGTATGCATATGTATGTGTTGTGTAACATGCAAACATGTATAAGCATCTACATATATACTATGCACCTTGTTACCAAGTTTGTTTAGTAAAACATGGTCAGCATTTTACTTATGTTCAGCTTCTGAGACAAAATTTAAGAATAGCCTAGAATTCTTTTTCCTGCCCTGTTTATATACAGCCATCTTGGTTTGGGATGATTGAGTTTCTGTCCCTTGATGTGCTCCCTGGAATTTGTCCCTGGTCTGATTCATTCAGTTTGCAAATGAGCATTGATCACACTTGTCAAGATTAAGTTGAGTTTGATTCTGTTCACTTAGATGCTCTGTAGAATTAATTATTCTCAAATGAAATGGGAACACATGTATTAGATATAAAGTACTCCTTTCATTTGGAAGGGCCAAAGTTTATTTTGCCTGGGCTTGGGTATGTTCTTACTTACCCAAGCTTACTAATTCCTATTATATTGCAACTCCTTGTCATTCACCTAAGCATGTACACTGCATGTATCCAGAGAGAAAATACCTATTTAGCTGAAAGCAGAATATCAGTTGCCCCATCTCCCTCCAGCTCAAGCTCCTGTTTTCATTCTGAACTTAGGTGGGGATGAGATATGACCTGTCTCTCCATCAGGCCATTTCTTCTTTTTTTCTGCTTCAACTTTCACTACTTTGCCATGTCATCTTTCTGCTTTCTTGCTTGAGTGTTGGAGAAAGAATGTCAATGCGTTTAATGGTCATGGTTTTAGACAGCTAGCTCGCAAATTAGAATTCACAACGAATTGCCTAAATTCTCAGTTTGTTGTTTATGTGTACAACACAACACACATGTGTATACAAATGTATTATCCACATATGTATGTATACATACACCTATGTTTATATATGTGTAGAGGCAGTTATTATAGTAGTTATATATTATTTATGAATATTATATATTACATAATATAGTGGTTATATTTGGGCAGTGGTTATAGTGCTGGTCCTGGTGTCAGGAAAAGCTGAATTCAAATCTAGCCTCAGATACTTACTGGCTTTGTAACCCTGGGCAAATCACTTAACACTATTTGCCTCAGTTTCTTTAAATGTAAAATGAGCTGGAACAGGAAATGGCAAACCACTCCGGTATCTCTGCCAAGAAAAGTCCAAATAAGGTCATGCAAACTGACTGAAACAACTGAACAACAGCAATGTATGATATGCCTCTTTCTCCCTGACATGTTAGAATCTTATTTTTTATCATTTTTTCTCTGGGGCTAATGGCATTTTCCATCTCAAGTCTCTTGGAATTGTCTTGAATTGCTGAGAAAAGCCAAGTCCATGGCAGTTGATCATCACATAATCGTGCTGTTATTATATACAATATTCTCCTGGTTCTGTATCGTGTGTGTGTGTGTGTGTGTGTGTGTGTGTGTGTGTGTGTGTGTTTTGCCTATACCAGAATCTGAATTGGAACTCTTGCCTCTAAATCAGATATTGTTCTACTACCCCCAGATGGTTATTAGTCTATAACAAGTTGAGGATTTTAGTAAATAAGTATTAAACCTGTGAGCAATTATAATCCCCAATTGTTGTTATTCAGTCTTGTCCAACTCTTTGTGACCACATTTGGGTTTTTTTTTGCTAAAAATATTCAAGTGTTTTGCCATTTCCTTCTTTATCTAATTTTACAGATGAGGAAGTTAGGCAGATAGGGTTAAAGTGACTTGTCTGGGTCACAGTCCAAGGCCAGATTTGAACTCACAAAGATGAGGCTCCCTGACTCCAATCCCAGTTCTCTAGCCACTGTACCACCTAGCGAGCTAGTAGCTGCCTCCAAGTACCTGTTTACTTTTCATATTTCTATCTACAGGTTTCATTTTGAAATTTCATGTCTTTTATATGAGTTGTTATGATTTTTCATTTGTATTCATTCCTTTTTGTATTTTGTATTTGTATTTGTATTCAAATGTATCCACTATCCATGTTGTAAAATACTTTTACATGCAAATAAAGTCTTAAGGTTTTTTTTGCCACCACCTTCCACTTTCAATACAAACAGTCCAATTGCATTCCATCTACAATATGTTCTAGGTCAGTGTTAACTTGCTGGCTAAAAAATGCATAGGGTAAAGTGTCAGGAAATATAATTATGTTGGTCAGATTTTTTTTTTTTTTTTTTTTTTGGTTTCTTTATCTAATAGAAGGCGGGAACTCTGGAGAAGTATACTTAAAACAAAGATACAGCAGGGTGTTTACTCAGTGTGACTGATGAGATAATGGTTCTCTAGTTCACATATATTTAGTACTTAGTATGGTGATGTAATGGTTCTACAGTGGGCACATGTTCAGTGTGCTGTAGTGATGTAATTGTACAAAGGTATTTAAGGGCTGAGAGGACTGGATTTAGGAGAGTGTGAGAGTGTGTGTGAGCTCGAGCTCAGACTCCAGACTCCAGAATCAAGAATAAAGAATCCAGACTCTATCCCTGACCATCCTCGTGGTAACTCTCCTGCTAAGACCAAGGCCCGTCCAGAAATCCTCCAGAAAGCTAGCCCGGACATTACATTTATCCTTTCTACTATGCATTTGAATAACTCCAAAATACATGAATACCTGTAGACCCTGGTGTCATATATCTGCCAAACTTAACATTCTGAAATATGGTAAAAAATTCAGAAGGAGATTGAAAAAAGAAAGTCACCAAAATAGATGTCCTATAATATTGACTGCAGTAAAGTGTCAGCTTATAGCAAGTGAATAGGCTAAAAACAATTAAAAGCAGACATAGAATTCAAAGGGATACCACTTTTAAGTGTGTGGAACAAATAAGTGTAAACAACCCATTGGTGCCTGTGAGCATCATAGAATCATAAAATACTAAAACTGGAGAGAATTGTTGAGATCACTTATAGAATCCACCATTTTACAGGGAGAACAAGTGACTTACTCAGGTTACATAGCCAGGACACATGTAATGATCTAATATTTTGATGTTCACATTTACAATCCTATCTCATCTTAAATCAGTTACATTATTTTCACTTTATATTCTTTTTAAGAAAACAGGACAAATGATGTTTATTGTGCAGTGCCTTTGGGAGGAAGATAGGACACATATGTAATTTATAAAAACTGTAAACCTTTAATTGGTGAAGGATGTACATGAGACATAGATTAGTCTTTGCACATTCAGTCTTCCATCATCATTTCTCATGGGATACTGGTCCTAGAGAGTATAGCACAACAGGAAACCACATTCAATAAAGAGCAACCTAGACCGATTCCTTATTGGTACTGGGAGTAATGTAAACTGAATGGTTCCCATGAGAAGTAACAGTTAATATCTACCAGAAGGTTACACTTTTTTCCTATGGAAATCAGGTATGCAATTATTTTATGTTTTTGTTGTGTTGTTTTGTGGTGTGTGTGTGTGTGTGTGTCTAGTTTTTTTTTTTTTTTTTTTAAGAAAATAGTTCCACATTTGGAGAAAGAAAAGGCAAAATGATCTATAATAGATTTTAGTATAATAATAAACTGTATTCAGAACTGCATAAACCTTGGAGATCATCTAATTCAGCTCCTTTATTTTTTAGATTAGGAAACTGAGGCCAGGGAGGTTATGACTTGTCTAAGGTTACACAGATGACAAATGGCAGATTCGGGATTTGAAACCGAAGTCTTTTGATTATAATTCTAGTGCCATTTCCCCCTATGCCTCACAATGAAACTTACCTCCAAAAAAAGATTAAAATAAAAAAAATATTTTTGAGAATAACGTCAAATTATATCAAAAATATTTGTTTACTGGGATAACTTTCTTCCCATATGGACAATTCTTGAGGGCAGGACTTCGAGCTCTGTGTCTCAAAGGGACCAATTGCCTACCTATCTAGTTTTGTTCCTTGTCCTTTTTTCAATCCTGGACTTAATTTTTTTTTCCTCCAGTTTAAATATACCTTGCTGTTCTTTTCACTATCAGTTCACTCCAGGAATGGTTGAAGTTAAATAAAGTAAAGCATGTTGTAGTCTTTCATTTGGGAGGGACAGTGCGAGTTGTAGACTTAAAAGTAGCCTCATACTTGTGTAATGTCTCACATTTTTTCATATTAGACCTTGATCTCACAGATGAGATCTTTCTCTTCTCTTGGGATACCTCCTTAACTGTCCTCCTTGAACAACTCTTAGCTAAATTTGTTCATCTTTAAAAACTGCAATAGGAAAAGAGAACATGTTATGTTTGTTGTAACCTACATTTTTTTTTTACTGAATACTTTTGAGATGAAATTTAATTTATATGGGAGAGCATCCCCATACCCCTAAGCGAGAATGAAGTATTAACTTTAGCTCAGTAATGAGGTGAAAATGTTGTCAAAATATTCTAGAATTTGGGTAATTGTTTGTCTTTTGTACTACTCGACTGTCAAACAACATGGAAAAAAATTGATAATTTTAGGAAGTTGATAAGGCTTTCAAATAAAAGTATGTCATTATGTTAATCAGGTTTGAATATAGCATGCCAACATTTTGTTTTGATTATATAATTCTAGAATAATTTTTGCCTATTAGATATGCTCACCTGGAGGGCATACCATATTTGTACACCTCTAAAATTAATATTAGTTTAAATAAGTATGTGGATTGAGTATTGAAATTCCTTTGGTGAGAGTTACTTTTCTTTTCAAATTTCTTTAAACATTTTGAGATGGGAGACTTGCTGTAAGGCAAATGACATGTTAATATTACAGAGGAGAATGTCAAGCTCATACTGGTCCACATTCAGCATTTAATTCAACAAGCATTTATTAACATGGCAGAACCTTGAGATATGAAGAGAAAACTTGCCTTTACCTTGACTTGACTTTAAGCAAAATATTCAATGTTATTGAGCCTCAGTTTCCTCATCTGTAAAATGGGGATAACAATATATATAAGTACCTATCCCCTCACAGTGTTGTTTTGAGTTCACAATATATAATATGTATTAAATATTATCTAAATATCCTTTTTATTAATCTCTGTGATTCTGGAAAAATCTTATAATTTTTCTTTCCCTCATTTTCTTCTGTTGTAATATAAGCTGGTAGAATTAAATGCTAAGTTTCTCTAGAACTCTGAAATTCTATAGTGTTTCAGTTTGAGGATAGATGTAAGAGTTCAGTGACCATTAGTCCTAGTCAGAGGATAGAGTATAATCTATATAAATAAATAGAATAAAGGTATGCTTGATTATAGCCTCCTGGAAAGAATGTATTCATTGCTATTGAGACATTAGTAAACATTTATTAAGTATCTTTACCGTGTTCCAGGCATTGTGCTAAGAAATGGGGTTGTCAAGAAAAGCAAAAGACAGTCCCTGTATTAATGAACCCACAATCTAATGGGGAAGAGAACATGAAAACAACTGTATATAAAAACCAGATAGAGACAGGATAAATTAGACATGAACAGTAAAGGGGAAGGAATCATTCAAGGGTTCTTACAGAAGGTGAGATTTTAACTGGGACTCAAAGGAAGTCAGGGAAACCAGCAGGCATTGTTAAGGAGAAGGGTAAGCAAGACAAATGTCCAGAGGCTGGAAATAAAATGTTTTGTTCAGAAACAGCCAGGAGGCCAGTGTCATTGCATATAAAGAGGATGGGGGTGAGAGAAAGTAAGGTCTAAGAAACCTGAACTCAATATTCCATTTCTTGCCTGTTCATCTTTGTACGAGCTATATCCCCTATGCCTAAAACACATTTCCTTCTTCCTGATATTTCTTTTCTCTATCTTCCTTTGAGGCTGACTCAAGTGCTTCCTGTTATGGGCAGCCTTTTCTGCCCTCCTGAATTTACTGCTCTCTGGATCCTCAGAATATCTTGTATTTATTATCTGTTGACACCTTATATCCTCTAGTAGAATGTGATCTCCTGGAAGTCAGAAACAATTTCAGTTTTTCATTATGTCACTAATGCTAGTTGCATACCATAGGCACTCAATGAATATCGGTTCAAATGAATCATGTTCCAATCTATAAACTCATGTTAATGAATGTGATTATGTTGTGTCCATTGATGTGACCTATAAGACAAAAGACAAAGCAAGAGTCCGTGACATTGTGAAAATGTCAAAGTTCTTTCTTTGGATTATAGTCACTTCTGAAGAGTTTTTTGTTTTGATTTTTTTTCTTACATTTGTAGCTGGCTTAAGTCTTTTCAAATTGAATCAACAAACATTTATCAAGCGCCTGCATGTGTGAGCATTCTATCAAGTGCTGTAGGCAGGGCTTTCAAAATAGAAAACAGAATTCCCAAAAGAAAATTATAATCTAGTTGGAAAATTTAAACTTGTGAAAATCTCATTAGCAAGAACAAAATCAAGTAATATTCTAAAACAATAATAGAAGAAATGATAGAAGAATTGAGCCTGGTATCATATTAAGTATGCCGTTTGAATAACAGCCTAAGAACAGGGAGGTTATCACTAGTAGGGTAGTCACTTGTTGATGAATCCTTTGGACATAGCTTCCCAGGAGAGAAAAATGCAAAAGGACCCTCAGGTATAAGGCATTATGTGATCAGTTACCCAGATGAATTTCACAGATAATCATTGTTGTGTAAAGTTAGAAGACCAGAGATCCCTTTGGTCTGGGGTAGTCAAGGAAGGCTCAAAATATATGTCATTCAAGAGCAACATTATCTGAATACCATTCCTGAATAATCATCTCCTGACTATTACATTAAAAGCTTTTTTTCTACATATTTAGAGACATATTTTTGTATCATACTCCAATCTATCCTGAACACAATATCAGAAACTAAAAGAAGACATCAGGCCAAATCTTAAAAAAAAAAAAAAATCACTTTTATATATTATATTATTTTATTATTATAATATTTAATATTATAATATATAATATATATTATATTAAAAATAGACTAAGTAGGAGACCATCACTACTGACATAGCCATGTCTAGTCATGTGAGTCTGAATTTTTCCTATATCTGATCATAATAATTGATATTTATCTAGTCCTTTAAATTTGCAAAGAACTTTTCTCACAACAACTCCATAAAGCTGGACACAGTACATCTGTTGGATTTTAAACTCCTTAAGAGTGAAGAATGATTTTTTTTTTGTTTGTTTTTGTATCCTTAGAATCTAGCACCATATCTGGCTAATAATAGAAGCTTAAAAAATGTTTGTTGATTAATTGCTCACTTATAGATTAATAATAATAATAATTACACAAAATAATAAGAATGTGCCTTTAAATAACAGCTTAACATTTATAAAGCACTTTATAATAAAAAAATTACCTTCAAAACATGGTAGATATAATCATAATCCCCATTTTATAGAGGAAGAAACTGAGACAGAGAGATTAAGAGGCTTACCCAAGATCTCACAGAGCTAGTAAGTGTCTGAATCCAAATTTGAATTCAGGTTTTCATAACTCTAGATCTTTTTTTTTTTTTTTTTTTAAAATTTTTTATTTAATAATTACATTATGTTGACACTCGTTTCTGTTCCGATTTTTTTTTTCCCCTCCCTCCCTCCACCCCCTCCTCTAGATGGCAAGCAGTCCTTTATATGTTGGATATGTTGCAGTATATCCTAGATACAATATATGTTTGCAGAACCGAACAGTTCTCTTGTTGCGTAGGGAGAATTGGATTCAGAAGGTATAAATAATCCGGGAAGAAAAACAAAAATGCAGATAGTTCACATTCGTTTCCCAGTGTTCTTTCTTTGGGTGTAGCTGCTTTTGTCCGTCATTTATCAATTGAAACTCAGGTCTCTTTGTCAAAGAAATCCACTTCCATCAAAATATGTCCTCATACAATATCGTTGTCGAAGTGTATAATGATCTCCTGGTTCTGCTCATTTCACTTAGCATCAGTTCATGTAGGTCTCTCCAAGCCTCTCTGTATTCATCCTGCTGGTCATTTCTTACAGAACAATAATATTCCATAACATTCATATACCACAATTTACCCAGCCATTCTCCAATTGATGGGCACATAACTCTAGATCTAATGCTTGACTCCCTGTGCCAATTAGTCGCCCCATGTTGCCACGTTAGTCCTGGTCCACAAAGATCGTAATTCTTCCACTATGTGTTGCGTTAAGGATGCATCACAATTCCAGGTGCTAGTATAAGCCAATGCAGAAAACTGATGTCTACCTTTCCAGTGACTTGGAACAGAGATGCCATCTTTCTTTCTGAATATGAAAAATAGGGATGACACATTTGAAATCTAACAACATCTTGGACCTTCGGTTGTGTGTGAAAAAAAGACAGTCTAACACTCATTTTTTAGGGTACCACAATTAAGCTCTAGGTCCCCATGCCACAAATGAAAGGCATGAACTGGAAAGGAGACCTCAGCTTTCTCCTCCCATCATTGATGGCAGTTGAATCCTTAAGCAGTTTAGATAATGCATATATTCAAGGTTATCCTTCACCACATGCATTTATAAATAGTTTGATCATGCAGCATGAAATCAGTTGAATAGAATCCTTATTTAATTTAGAAAATAGAAATTTTTAGGTAAAAACCAAGTTAGAAGAGAAGATGAAAAATGGACTGGATTGAGAGACAGAAGGACCTAGATTGAATTCCTAAATTTTTCATCTCTTCCTTGCATGAACATGAATTTTACTTTTTTAAGTCTCAGTTTCTCTGGCAAAAAAATGATTGTCTTGACCTAAATGACTTTTCAAGATTCTTTCAGATATAAATCTGTCATCCTATGATTAAACATGAAAACCATAATCATTTCAAGGGAAAATATCATAAGAAGAAATCTGCATAGTATAGTTTTCATAACAAGTTATTTGAATGGATTCTTCTTTTAAAAGTATTTATTTTTAATGGAGATTGAGCAGGATACTTTCTTTGAGAGCTTAGGAATGGAGAGTTCTTTGAATTGATTTAGAAACCTTGATGTTTATAGATTTCTGTGTTTTGACCCATTCTATTTTTATTTATATACAATATATTTTTTACATATATTTTTCAAATCAGCACAAAACTTGGCCTTTCTTCCTCTCTCCAAATTCTTCCCCAGTTGAGAATAATAAAAAAAACAAAAAACAAAATTAAAAAGCACATTTTAAAGTTTTATTTTTATTTGACTTTCCAATTACAATTAAATCAAAATAAAAAAAATTTAAAAAGAATATGAAATTGTAAAACTTCTAATCCACATTTTAGGAATTCTGTGTGAATAATGAAAATATGTTTTAATATTAAGGATAAAGCCCAGGTGACAGTGAAGAGCCAACCTTGAGTGCAAATCTGAATCTTTCATAATCTTCTCAGAGATACAGATGCCCAGCTTCATAAAATGTGGGTCACAGCACAATATGGGATCTTGTAACCAAATATGAGAGTCATGAAATTATGATTTGTAATCAGGAAATGTTTCATTTATCTAGCTACATCATATACCTATATACCCAGGGTCATGTAAAAATGTCTCAGGATAAAAGAAGTTGAGAATGGAAAAAGTTTAAGACGTCGATCTAGCATACGGATAGGATGCTAACAATTACTATCTGAATGATCACAGTCATTTAGTTATTACATCCCTTAAATTATTCCCAAGGGTGGTACAATGGATAAAGGACTAGGCTTGAAATCAGGAACATTCATCTTTCTGAGTAAAAAGCCAGATTCTGATACTTATATCTATGTGACTCTGGGCAAGTCCATTTCCCCATCTGTAAAATGAGCTAGAGAAGGAAGTGGCTAATCACTTCAGCATCTCTGCCAAGAAAAACCCAAATGAGTCATGATGAATAGGACAGGGCTGAATAAGACATGAAACAACTCCCTAGGTATTATCTATTAAGTTATCAGCAGATGGAAATCTGTATTGGTAGAGGAAATTCCAGCACTGGGAATTTCTCACCTTGATGTAATTTAAAATCCTTTGAGAATTTTCACATTAATGTTAGTAAATTCAAATCAATAAGCAATGTATGTTTCCTTTATGGAGAAAAACACTGTGCTTGGTACTAGAATGGATACCCCATTTAGTGAAATTGGGCCTTTCTTCATTGAGTTTATAATTCAGGAAATAGCCATTAATCTAGAACTGGGAGGAATATTAGTGGTCATTTAGTTCAGTTCTTTCATTTTATAAATGAGGAAACAGATGTCACCAAAGTTATATGACCTGTCCAAAAGCACACTGTTAGGGGATCAAACTCAGATCTTATAGTTCCATCAGAACACTTTCTGTGATACTTTGTTGCCTTGATGGATGAATAAGTCCTGATTTGCTGATATTTTTGTGTTTATTCTGTATAAAATTAAAGGAATGTTATCATGATGATATAATAAAGCACACTGTATAGGGGAATTTTGACTCAGCTGCTTATTACCCTTTTAGCTTTAATCAAGTTACTTAGAAACTTCTTCATCTCTAATAGAAGGTGGTTGAGTTAGATGGACTTTAATGGACTCCCATTACCCATCTTCTCTGGTTCTCATTTTTCTCATCTCTAAAGTGAGTAGATTGAATATGATGATTTTTGAGATCCCTTCCAAACCTAAATATTTTTATGATTCTTTGATTCATTAAGTAGAATACAGGTCATAACCTCTTAATTTTATAATTAAAAAAATTTAGGATGAAGAATACAATCCATATGGGAAATGATCAAATACATTAAAAATAACCATGAGATATAAATGTGTAGAGAAAAATTTTTTAGCATGAGGAACATAATCAACAAATTGAATGAAACAATAATCATCTAATTAATTAGAATTTAAACTTAGCTTCCCAAGTCTCAAGGCTATTCCTAAAAGAACTTGATTAAAATAAGTATTCTTAACAGAATTGTAACTAGAAACTGAGTGCCTGAGGAAAATAATATGTACCCTCAAATGAACTCTTAAAGGCAACTTGAGTTAGTTGTTTGAGAAAATTCAAAGAGAGTGATCTTGGATTTCCAGTAATAAAATCCTAAAAGAATTAAAACTTAGACCATCACTAGGAAAACTGTCACTAGGGAAGGAGCAGAATGAGCCCAGGCAAAGGGAGAATTTGTTTGGTGTCTGGCAATCAGAAGTGAGAGAATACACTCTTTTAATTAATTTGTTGTTGTTGTTGCTCAGTCATGTCTCATCCTTCAAGACCCCATTTGGATTTTCTGGAATGGTTGATTATTTCCTTCTTCAGCTCATTTTACAGATGAGAAAACTGAGGCAAACAGGGTTAAGTGACTTGCACAGGGTCATGCTGGTAGTAAGTGTCTGAGGCTGGATTTGAACTCAGGAAGATAAGTCTCTCTGATTCCAAGTTCTGCTGCTCTATGTACTATGGTGATAATGAATACTTGCTAACTAGTTTCAAAGGGCAGTTAGTTCCACCCTCTGACAAAAGTGGAAATAATGTCATCTATCTCTATTCTTTGATGCTCTGGGGCAAAGTTTTAGTTAGCTAGCCTGTTACAGCTCTCCTTTCCAACTTGGTGAAAACTAGAAGCCTTTTCTGAAATGAGATACCATTTCCCCCAAATGAGAGAGACTTATGTCACTGCTCCTCTGTACTATACTTTCTCCTTATTTATTGAAAGAAAAAGTTGAATATATCATGAGTCATAGAATTAAATATACTGAAGAAATGAATATCTTTTTCCCGAGATACTTTTAAGTATCAATTTGAACAAATAGATACAGATATAGATATGGATATATTTATCTATATCTACCTATCTAATGGAGGAGACAGTGCTGAATGATTGAAAGCTTTGATGACTGAGATTTTATTGGGAAGTCAGTTCTTGAAAAAGCCAGACTAAACTCTGAGTACTCACTGATTTCCATCTTCAGCTCCCCCCTTGGCAAAGTTTTAATTACAAGAGAGAAATTGATAGAGTAGGGGCAGGACTTTTATGATGAGAGAGAAAATAAAAAAGAATGTTTTCTGAGGCATTCATCATGTTCAAAATGTGCATAGCTTAAATCCTTGAAAGTCAGTGAGAATTTGCATTCATACTTTAACTAGAAATGTTTTTATAACATGCCTAGGGGAAAATTCTTTGTTATGGCTTCACTGAACACTCATTAATTTTCTAACAGAAAAGGTAAGTTGATAGAAATTTTGCACCTATCTGCAAATGTATGAAATGTTTAGGCATCTCAGGTGCACGATTCTCACATGTCAACATTTTTTGCTGGATTTAATGAAAATGCTTACTTAATCGGAGGTTATAGGGCCTAAAAAGTACAAACACCAAATTTGCTGGCTGCTTAATGAAGATTTTTTTTTTTTTTAATGACTGTATTGTTCCTACTTGCTGAGGGCTGAGTTTGGGACTCTTCTATGTAGCAAATGAAGACCTTGGCAGAAAACTTGGGAAGGTCATGTGGCATCTAGATTTTTCCTGATCAGGAAAAGATCAGAAGAATCTAATTGGTCATACCATGTCAGAATAGATTGTCAGGTAAAGATTGTCAGGCCAAGTTTGGTGGCCGGAGGGGGAGGTAGAGCCCTTATCAGAAGCAGATAAACAAACAAAAAAACACCCTTCAAGGACTGAGCTAAAAGACATGACTTATTGAGATAATAATTCTGAATTCCATATAGAATTTGCCACAATTAGTCTCTTTACTAGTGTGTGTCTTCATGTGAACTAGTCATTGTCCAGTGCTTTCTACTGTCTTTAGATGATTTCCATGACTAAATTTCTCTCTAAGGAAATGTCTATGTCATGTTGGACATAAATGCTTTTCCTTTAAAAATTGTATGCAATGTATACTTTTTAAAATTTAATTTATACTTTAACATATTTAACATATATTGGTCAACCTGCCATCTGGGGGAGAGGGTGAGGGGAAGGAAGAGAGAAATTGGAACAAAAGGTTTGGCAATTGTCAATGCTATAAAATTATCCATGCATATAACTACTAAATAAAAAGCTATAATAAAAAAAATTGTATGCATATGCATGTACATGTACAATGTGTGCACACACACAAGTTTATGCATATGTGCGACATATACATGCACACACATAGGTATGTGCATGTCTTATCTATGTATTTAATTATAATTTAATAAATTAATGATTATTTAATTTTAATTATGAAAGTCCCTAATAAAAGTTGAGACAGCTGGTAGAAAGAGAACAGCCTGAGTACCTTCAAAGAATTAAAAAGGAAAAATAGGAAAAAATGAGAGAACACCATGAGAAAGTTGCAATGATGTTTAACACTGAGGCAAATTTTTGACATTGTGATGATCAGTGGGATAAAACTAGAAGAAAATTTTTGGTTTTGTTGTTCAGTTATTTTTTAGTCATGTTTGAATCTTTGTAAACCCATTTGGATTTTCTTGGCAAAAATAACTGGAGAGGTTTTCCAATTCCTTCTTCAGCTCATTTTATAGATGAGGGAACTAAGGCAAAAAGGCTGAAGTGACTTGCCCAGAATCACACTGTAAGTGTCTAAAACTGGATGTGAAGTTATGCAGATGAGTCTTCCTGACTTCAGTTCCAGAATTCCATCCACTATATGGCTACTGAAAAGCAAATATCAATAGTGGAAAGCTACATCACCAATTCAGTGATCAATTCATGGGGGTTTTCACCATTCTGAGGATTAGCTATAGGGATTAAAATTTATTTCAGGTGATACCCTACAAAGGTAATTATTGATATTGGGAATATTGAAGGGAAATGCTAGTGGATCCTTAATTTTTGGATATGGAGAAAGTTTAATAGTCATGAATTCTAGCCATTGCAGTGGCCATTGTATGGTATCTGTATAAACATGAAGACAGTGACTTTTGCTCCATTTTCAAGGTTTCCTAGCTTTATAAGTTCTGGCATCTTCCCGTTCCCCTTTTGAAAAATATTGTTCTTTTGTATTTTTCCATTATGATCCTTTCCTATTATATACTTTCTCCAATATAGAACTCTCCTTTGTAACATGGGTGTTGATGGTAAGAATAGTTATGCATAATTAGCCAATATAGTAATGACATCTAAAAGGATGTTCAACTCCACATCCATGATGTTCTTTTTCTTTAGTGTGAATATTCTTTAAGGAAAAGACTGATCATTACAATCAGTTGGTGTATGGCTTGATTATTAGTTGTTTCAATTTATTTCATTTTGTTTTGTGGTAGTCGTATGTAGTTTTCTTGTTTACCTGACTGTGAAATTTCATAATATAGGTCTTTCTATGATTTTCTGAATTTGTCATATCAGTAACTTCTTTATTTTTGTTATTGATATTGTTGCTTTGTGTCTAGTTCTCTATGACACCATTTAGGGTCTTCACAAACATACTGGAGTGGTTTGCCATTTCCTTCTTCAGCTCATTTTATAGATGAGGAATTGAGACAAAGAGGGTTAAGTGACTTTTCCAGGGTCACATAATTAGGAAATGTCTGAAGCCAAATTTGAACTCAAGAAGATGAATCTTTCTAGGCTTTATACTAGTACACTACACACTGGGCACCTATCTTCCATCTTTTTTTTTCCAATTCTACAATTTTTTCAACCATTCTAAAACTAATTGATAGTTATTTTGATTCCCAATTTCTGTACCACATGAAAGTGTTGCTGTGAATATTTGGATATATGTGAGTGCTTTATTTATGTTGTTCTCTTCGGTGTATTTCACCAATAGTGAGATCTCTAGTTCAAAGAGTTGTGAAAGACTTTTCTCAAGGAATTCTGGATTGTTTTCCAGAGTGGTTGAATCGATTTACAACTCTAGTAACTATGTATTGTTTCTATCACTGGTCTCCTTGGTTCCATTCTTCTACATTTCTAAATAGTAGATTTGTGGAGATTTGTCATATGGATATAATAGGATAAAAGCCTAGAAAGCTTCTAGGCATTCAGGTTGTATAACAGAGTCCTAGACTTGGAGTGAAGAGAATATCCTCATCATCATTATCAAAATCAGGATAATATACACACACACACACACACACACACATATACACACATACACATACATATATATGATATATATATATCATATATATATCATGCTTTACAATTATGATTTCATTTTTGCCTCATAACAACTATGGGAGATAAGTGTTATTATTATCCCCAATTTACAGATGAGGAAACTGAGGCAGACAGATTAAATGACTTTCCCTCAATCACCAAGTTAGTAAGTATCTATTGTAAATGTCTGTTATATGCTATTGGGTTTGATTTCAAATCTTCCTCACTGTAGGTCTAAGCTCACCTAGTTGCCTCTTAAGGGCAAGTAGATGGTGTAGTGGATAGAGTACTGGATCTAGAGTTAGAAAATCTCATCTTTCTGAGTTCAAATCTGGACTCAGACATTTCCTATCCATATGATCCTGGGCAAGTCACTTAACCTTGTTTGCTTCAGTTTTCTCATTTGTAAAATGATCTGGAGAAGGAGATGGCAAACCATTCTAATATCTTTGCAAAATGAGGTCACAAAATCAAACAGGACTAAAACAACTCAACAGCAATAGTTGTCTCTTGAGTTCATAGCCTTCTTCATTTACCAGTAGTGTGATATGACCCTCTACAAGTCACTTAATCTCCCTTAGCCTCAGTTTCCTCATTTATATAAGGAGGGTTATAGGTGAGGATAATAGTGGCATCTCCATCCATCACAGTTGTTGTGAAGAGAAAATAAGATGATTTTTAATTTTAAGTAATATTATTTTACCATTCCTTTTTATCTCATGAGGAAACACAATAAGCAATGAAAACCTGAATTGACTCCTGAATTAGTAATGGGCTCTCTTCCTCTCAACTTTTTCCTCTATTTAGAATGTAGCTCATTGCTTTTTCTAGTACAATGGAAAAGTTAATTACTGACTTCTGAAGCTGCCAGGCTGGTGCAATGCATGGGAGCCAAACTGGCTGTTTAATGACAGGTAATTCTTCACCTCTTCCTCATAATCAAAATATATATAAATATACAAGCATATTTTTAACAGTCAGACAGCAGAATTTTCTCCATAGGAAGTGAAGCCCAATTAAGAAGAAACAAACCATGTAGTAGATTTTTAATGGATAAACTAAAACCTAATTGCCTAAAAAAAGTAAATAGCATTTGAAAAATCCTTTGTTGATTACAAAAATCACAACTAAAGAATTTACTGTAATTTAAATTCACAATGATATGGATATTTATAATCCTGACTGCACATTAAGATTTGCTCTTCCTATTGGCTATCCTGTGGATCTTTGGGCTGTATATAGAACACCATATCCATGGCAACAGGGAGTTCAACTCTTAGCTTTTCAACACATACTAAGATAATTACTTCATTTTTTCCTTTACTTTGTTACTTTCATAATTTAAAACCACAATAATGCCCCATGGGTAAGGAATTTTCTGTCATTTAATAATAATTACAAAACTACTTTATGATAATATTTCTCTAAGGAGCTAAAAGTGCTCTTCATGCATTTATTCTCTTGTCTATGCAGTAGTTTCCCTTTTATTGAAACAAAACAGGCAAGGAAAGAAGAAAAAAGCAAGGAAAGAAGAAGGAAAGAATGAAGAGGCAAGGGGAAAGGAAAGGAAAGGGGAAAAGGAAAAAGGAAAAGGGGAAAAGGAGAAAGGGGAAAAGGAAGAGGATGAAATTATTTACCCAGGGATATTTTGTTACTATGTTAAGATAGATTTCTAGACTTTTGCTCCAAGTATTAGAAAGTATTTCCTTAAAGGACAGCTTCATTATTCTTTAGTCTTCAGTTCATTTTTTTTTTTCCAGGACTCATGATTTAATTATTTGGAGTATTTCCTCTACCAACCATACCATAAGCCATGTATGCATTTAGTAGATAAGTTTTTGTGATTTGTCGTCCAAAAGAAGAAGAAAATCATCACCTGATGGCCATTTTTTATTTATAAGTCTGCATTGAAATAGGACGATTTTTAGACACTAGAAATATGATCTTAAGTGAATTGGTCACAGAAACTTTTATTGTTAGGCTATAGAATTTGCCAGAACTTGTGGTTCCATACCATATTAGGGTAAGGGCTCTTAACTTGGGGTCTGTGAATTTTTTTTTAATATTTTGAAAAACATATTTTGATAACTGTATAAGATATCTCCAAAGTTGCAGTGCAGTTTTAAGCTGCTAAAGTTTAAAACTGCATTATGACTTTTGGAATACCCTGAAAGTCATTATAATTGTTTTTATCCCTAATTCTTCGTATTTTATTTATGTATTTAAAGAACCTTACTCTGAGAAGAAGATTTCACCTAGATTGTCAAAATTGGTTCATTACATGGAAAAAAAAAATTAAAAATTTCGGGCTTAGGGGAGCCCAAAGTTATCTGCACACCACAATGAAATGGTGTGCATTTATAGTCATTAAACCATTTGCAATTTCTTTTTTTTTCTTGAATTATCTAATATAAGTTTAGCTGTTTTTGTTAATAGTTTTATGCCAAAGGTCCTTAGGAAATAAGTTATCATTCAATTGTATTTAATTCTTCTTGATTCTGTGGACCATACTGTCCACAGAGCTTTCTTGGCAAAGATACTGGAGTGGTGTGCCATTTCTTTCTCCAGTGGATTAAAACAAAAAGAGATTGAATCACTTGTCTAAGATCACACAGCTAAAAAGTGACTGACAATACATTTGAACTCAGGTCTTCCTTACTCCAAACTCAGTGCTCTATCCACCCAGTCATCAACATCTCTCACAAAATTTGTATTTTCCTTGTGCTGTTATCAAGTTCTCTTGGCACTGGATTTGAAAGCACAGGGCTTCCCTTAAAGAAGCAATGATTTGGAAGTAATAAACAAACAAACTCACATTTGTTGAGCTTTCTGGCAGGGCCCAATTTAAGTTGTCTAGAATAGAGGGCTCAAACACTGATTTTGGCAATACTTTTGAATGTCCCAACTATATTAAAATGTAATTGAGACATACTTAATACTTAATATAAATAACAGTACAACAAAACATAGATCACATTACTATAGCTTTTGGCCCATAGGGATCCGTATATGCAGTATAGTGATCCTGTGTCTACTTGAGTTTGATGGCACTGGTTTAGTGAATCCAAAACATTTAATTAATACAGAACTTCCAACTGTCCTTCTGGGAGGTTTATTTTAAAATCTAATCATTTTTTTCCTTCTCCTCCTCTTCTACCTCTTCCTCCCTTTCTGCCTCCTTCCCTTCCTCCCTCCCTGCCTTTTACCTTCCCTCTCTCCTTGCTTTCCTCTCTCCCTCCCTCCTTTCTTTCCTCCCTCTCTCCCTCCTTCCCTTCCCTCCCTTCCTTCCTTCCTTCGTTCCTTCGTTCCTTCCTTCCTTCCTTCACTTCTTTCTCTTTCCCTTTTATATTTCTTCTTTTCTTATCATCTTCCCCTTTTTTTAAAACTTCTTCTTGCTCTCTCCTCTTCCTCTCTCCCCTTCATTTTCTACCCTCCACTGATGAATCTCAAAATTCCTTTACATTTTACTGTTGGATGATTTCATCACTTCCTACAGATAAAATTTGATCATGTGATGAGCAAATGATTTACTTTGGTGATGAACTTCAAATCTGTCTAGTTTAGGTCTTAGAAGACAGTTACTTCTTTGGCCTACAGCTGAAACATCTATAGTTTGCTAAGACAGACGTTATGCTCCTAAAGTTTGGTCTTTTAGATCCCAGGCTGGCTTCCATGCCTTTTATGGCATGGAAGAGGCCATATTTTGAATGATTTAGTAGATAAAATACAAGATTTGTAAAACTTAACGACTTATGAAAATATTATTATTATTATTATTATCATTATTATTATAGTTCCATGTGTTCTTCCACACTGGAATTTCTTTATTTACTTGACCATTACCTATTAGTTGTAGATTGTCTATGCTGAAAAATTCATTAAAAAAAATTGCAGTGCATTTCTTTTTCATAGGTCCTTCTAATAAAAAATCATAGCTTTGGAGTTTGAAAGAAATGGAAGTCATCTACTCCAACCCTTTCATTTCACAACTGAACAAAATGAAATTCAAAGAGCTTATGAAATCTACAGAATGTGAGGTTGTATTTGAACCCAGGTTTTAAGGGCTCCAAATCTTGTATTTTATCTACTAAATCACCTTGCATGCTAAATGCTATTATGCTTCATTTTGTTGCTGTTGTCATTATTGTTGTGTTCTATCTGACTTTTTTGTGACTCACGTCAATGCTGTCACATTGACACATGGGGTTTTCTTGTCAAAGATTCTAGAGTATCCTGTTATTTCCTTCGCTAGAGGATTAAGGCAAACAGAGGTTGTAAGGATGTAATCAGGCTTTGAATTCAAGTTTACCTGTCCTGGTCTAGTTCTCTATTCATTGTACCACCTATCTGACTTTTCTATTTAATTCAACTGATACTGAGTATTAGTTTTATGGTTTTTAAAAACCCACTTAACATGAATAAGATGCTAATCACAGGTGTAAGGGGGTGATTTAGGAAAAAGCAAGAAGAGATATTCTTAAATATTAATTGATATTATTATACTGTATAGATAACAAAGATTTGACAATGTCCTTTACTTTTCACTCCAGAATTTAGCTTTCTATTATTTAGCCAAACTTCAGTGGAAATTATGATATTTAACAGAATATATTAGTCATTTCATTCTCTAGACATGGCTAAGTCATGGTAGTCTTTGAGACTCAGAAATGTAGTTAAAATTTTAGGTCTAAGTAAAGAGAGGCAGCCACAAATAGAGCAGACGTCTGACCAACCTCTGACACATGCCGGCTTTGTGCCTTTAAAGAGATTATTTAACGTTTTGGAGAACTCTCTGAGCTTCTTTGTTCCAGAGGGGGAACTGAACTATACTGGCTACGGTTTCTTCCTGGGAGATCCCTTTGCCAATAAAATCATGTCTGTCAAAAACACATACACAAAATGGCAACAGCAGCAACAACTACAAATACAATATTGAGGTTTTTTTATTCTCAGATTTCTCAGCGAGGTCTTTTTTTTTTTTTTTTTTTTAATAAGACTAAGCCAAAATTCTCAAAGGATGGATTTTGAGAGTTCCTGTTCTCCTTAATTCCTTGCAACTAATACTTTCTTTCTTCTTTCTAATACTTCTTAACTATTACTTGTAGAAGAAAGAAGGAATTCAAACACATTTTACAAAACTCAAACTTATTAATGCCTCCCAAGGACAGGTCTGGCTCCCAGATACCCTGACTCAGCTTTGTTCAGATATGCTTGAACGTGCCATAGAATCCACACTATTGCCTCCTGTGCACAACTTCGTTTTCCCCAGGATTCCTGCCAAGAGGATCACAGGGGGTCACAGATTTCCTGGTATATGCCATTTCTGGAGTACAGAGATGGATGCCTGGGTTGTCAGAGCTCACTGGATCAATTCCAGGGTCTTAGAAGCTATTCTTGTGGCAAGAGGATGGCTCTGGAGGTTCAGCATAAGACCATTCTGGGACTACATCCACCAGGGTATCCTAAAAGATCCCAGACCAGTAGCCTAGGCTAAAGAGATGTGAATATGAGACATGAAAAAGGCTGACATTAGTCCAACTCACTCACATTCATGCCAGGCTATGAAAGAGTCTCCCCTCTGGGCCAGAAATGTCACACAGCAGAACGGCAGATTGGCACTAATGTTGGCAATCCCAGGGAAGCACACTGAGTCACAAGATGTGGCCAACAGTCCAGCAATTATCATCCTGGCATCAGACAAAATAAAAATCATTGGACTGCTTTGATTCTAACTCTTTAGTGCCAATCTGACATACAAATTATGGAAAGTACTTTCTATCTATTCTTTATTTTTCTTATATAATATTGTACCTGTTTATGTGTATATTGTTTTTTCTGACTAGAATGTAAGTGTCTATAGACAGGGATTTTTTTTTGCTTTTTCTTTGTATTTTTAGTGCCTGATACATACTAAGTACTTAGTAAATACTTATCTATTGTTGAAAAGGACCTATGAAAACTATTCTTTCATTTTTTACCAAATTTCTTCTTGATGCTAATTAGGAATTTTTTGGTGACCTATTGGGTTACAGACAGGAAGATCATTTTTCCTAATTTTTAAGAGAAGAATGATGAGAACAGTGGCCAGGTTTTGTTCACATTAAATAGCTGAAGATAATGGGCTTTGTTAATTAAAAAAATAAAATTTTCTAAAATAAAGGAAATCAACACTATGAGAATTGTCAGAATGAACATATTTTCTAAAGAGAAATAGTCTCCTTAAGAGACACTGCCTTGACTCTAGTTTGAATCCTGAATCTGGGACTCATTTAGAGAGCTATCTAAGACAACTGTGGCCCAGAGGATGAATATTCCATCATGCTCCCAGGATCCATAACAAAAGAACATGTGAAAAAAAAATACAGGAAACATTTCCATATAAATATATGGATTCACAGCGGCACATTTTGTAGGGGCATGAAGCTGGAAATAAAGTGGAATAATTGGATTATATGTTGGATCATAGTTCTAGAGTGGGAGGTAACCTAGTAATCATCTAGTTCAATCCAGTGAGGTTAAGAGATGTACCCAATTATTGAGTAGTAGAGTAGGAAACTAGACTGAGATAGCATGACTCCAAATTTGGCCTTCCAACCACGGTACCATGTGTCCATCAATTGAAGAAAAAATCAAATTTTTGTGTATGTATATGTGATAGAACGTTATTATACCCTATTTATGACTGTGAGGAATTCAGAGGAATATTGATAAGGCTGTAAATTCATTGATGTGGTCACTTTCTCTCTTAAGCAGATGGTAAGTCATTCAATTCTCTTATATAACCTATAACACATCCATAGAGAATCTTCCCAACCTATGGGAACACTTTTTCTGGGTATTTAGCATCTTGTTGCTTGTAAAGCAGCACCTAGTAAAAGCAGTATTTGTTGCTTGTAAAGCAGTCCATAGGATAGTAAACATGTGGATGTTTACTAGTTATATGATCCTGCACCAGTCACTTAACTGTTATCTGCCTCATTTTTCTGATCTTTAAAATGGAATATAATACTTCTCTCCTAGAGTCATCGTGAGGATCAAATGAGATAATATTTATATAGCACTTTGCAAATGTTAAAACACTATGTAAATTTTAATTATTGTTAATTGCTATTATTATATTTGCTTAATTTAATATCAGACCTTTTTAGTTCTGGGTTTCTGTACACTATTAAAAACAACCCATTATATATTCTAGCATTATTAATAAAAATATACTGTTCCATATGAGAGGAAGCATGGTATGTTGAAATAAATAGTGAATTTGAATTCCCAGCACCTGAGTGCAAAAAAGACAGTGGAGTACAATGGAAAGAGTTCTAATTTATAGAAGACCTAGTGTCAGACTTGGCTCTGTCACCTACTAGCTGTGGAATCTTGGGCAAATCACTCATTTTTCTAGTCCTCAGTTTCCACATCTGTAAAACGAGAGAATTGGACTAGTTGGTGTTTAAAGTGCCTTCCAACAATAACATTCAGTTTTTTAAGTTTATAGATAGTTGAAATTTTTTTATCCCACTTTTTTTTTTCATTAAAATTGATGCTCTGTGAATATTTTATTATTCTTTCTTATATTAATATTCTTATATTACTATTATATATTCTTCAATATTTATATTATTCTTGTATTATTATTCACATTGGGTATATTCTTCTACTATTATTGTTATTTTAATGGATTAAATTTTCTATTGATTATTTGGGGTTGAGGGTATTGTCCTTTAATAATAAATCTTTAACACTAATTGAGACCCAAGAGCTCTTCTCATTAAATGTTCTATGATTTTCATTTAGCCTAGTTACTAGCCCCTCAATCCCTTTCCCCTGCTTTGAAGGAACACTCCCTTTGAAAATTCAATTTCTTTATTTTAATGGCATTCAGTGGAAATATTTCTAAACTTCCCTGCCACCAAAGGCAGGGAAAAAATACCAAAAAAAAAAAAAAGATTAAATCTTTATTTGATAATTCAAGGTTTTAATTGTGGGGCCTATTAAGAATATGATAGTGGAGGAAGACAGAGCTAGGGGATTTAGCACGATTTCTGAATATTTGTATTTGCTTTTTAATTATTTATTTTCACCTTTTCAATTCAATCACTGACTGTCTGCCAAGGGACCCTTCTATCTGTTAACAGTGAATCTGTCCTTAGCAGCCTTTCCACGTCTATTTTGCTATTTCTAATCTTTTGTGGGTAGCAAATCAACCTAACAAGTTTGTTAGAATCACATCTGGAAAAAAGGATGAATGGGTTCTAGTAGAAGGCTTTTGGGCTACTTAACTATCATCCATGTGTTTTATTTCATTTGTGAACTTTATGACATCATTTTGGTTATGGAGACTTTTTTTTCCCCTGACTTCAGCTGCTTTTATTCCTAGTCCTCAGAGATATTACTTTATTTCTTTTCTCTGTCTCTTTATCTATTCGACTGTCTGTCTCTCTCTCTCTCTCTTTTTTTTTCTCTTTCTTTCCTCCTGGAATTCCTCTGATAGCTAAGAAAAAGCAATTTATCTTCATTTATTATTTCAAAATTTTATTATATTGTAAATGTATTTATTTTGTTTTAACCTTTATTTCTGCATTTCTCTGCTTTCTTTCAGACAGAATCTTTGTTATTAGCAAGTTAGTTTATTTTAATCCAGGAGGGGAAAAATCCAATTTGAAAATATCATATTTGCTTCTCTTTTATACTATTGTTTCTCCTCTCCCTGAGAGACCATATTCTTTTATTTCTCCCATCTCCTCTAACACTTTCTTATCTGTGGTCTCTAGCTGCAATGTCTTTAAAAACATCTTTTGTTCCAAATCTTATTTTGCTTTTTTTCTTCCTGAGCTTCTCAGAAGCTGTTAAGCCTCTTCATTTTCTACTTTAGGTAAAAGCAAAATCCCCCTTCTATATGTATTTGTGTGTGTGTGTGTGTATATATATATATGTTTACTTATGTGTATAAAAATATATACACACACATTCACACATATGTATATGTTATATATATATGCTATATATGGTTATTATGTGCATATTTTATTTTATATACACACACACACACACACACACACACACATATACACATACACAGGGAAGACTAGCACCTTTGATATGAGGACTTACTGAAACTTTTTCAAGGCTACTTATGTCCATGAGTCCAAGAAGCTGTAATATGCAATAGTCATTCTTGGTAAAATTGGTAAAATTAACTTGACACACTGGATAAACTAGGTTGAGGACTTCAGACTCCTCAGTGATTTAGGGGGATGTTCATCCAAAGCATTTGAAGATTTCCTCTGGCAGTAAGGGTAGATGAAACCATTATTCCAATGGCCTTAAAATTGGCTGAAGCAGACATTGCAAAGAACTTAGGGTTTGGTGAGACATTGAAGACACCAAGGTCATCCACCACATCCTGGTCTTGACCAACCACCAGTCATCTTGACTTCTGTCCTGTCAGTGGACTCTGATGACTCAGGAAGTGAGAGTGTAGTTGGTGACTGTGGAAATTTGTCTCACTTAAATCCAATTCATGGGCAAGTCAAGATTTCCTTCTGTGATATCATTGGTCCTCTTTAAAAATGAAGAATAAATATCATCCACATATATATTTCTTGTGTTCTCTTCTTCCTTTTGTATTTTGAAATGGGAACTATAATAGTATTTCCATTTGAATTTTATTTCTCTGCTTCCACAGAAATGAGTATTTCACTTAATGTTTTTAAATCTCAAGGATATCTTCACTTATTAAAATATAGCAGTATATTTGTATATATTAAAATAGAGCAGACATTTTTGTGACTAACAATTGGTGAATAGCTGGACACATTGTAGTATTGGAATGTAAGGAAATATTTTAGTGTCATAAGAAATGACAAATATTACTAATCCACAGCTAGAGTCAAAAGAGCAGAATCAAAAATATTATATACACAATTATTATAATTATGTGTAAAGGGCTGAAACTCTTGAGTTGATGTACTAAGGTCGGACAATTAAGGTTAATTACTGATTGGACAATATTCTATAGGCATATGCTTGGAAAATGGCCCTTCCCAGTATCCTGTGCTGGCTCGATAATTGGTGTATACAGAGAATTGTAGGAGGGACTAGAGGATGGACTAAGACTAGCCAGCATCACTTTTGGGCGGGGACAAAGAGGAGAGGTTGTGGAGATTCCTGTGTCCATTCCCTTCACTTCTACCCCTAAAGACCAAGAATAAAGACCAAGGACTTTTGCTTATCCTGACTCTGGCTGATTCTAAGGTCTCCAGGGTGCTAACTCGGTCTTCACAATTAGGTACGTGAAGACAATGAGAAAGACAGACACACACACAGAGAAAGACAGAGACGGACAGACAGAGAGAGGAGATGCTAAAGGAAACATTGATTACAGATGCCCAAGGTCAAAAAAAGACTTCCGTTTAAAAATGATAAAATATAAGAGAAGAAAATATTTTCTTGTTTACAATAATTCAATTAGAAGGTTCTGAAAAAAATTTTTTTAAAGGGAAGATATTGGAAGAGGGTATCACTTATTGAGAATTGATTATTATGTCAAAATAATATGAATTAATATATTTTTAAGTTAAAATATTTCAGGGATAAACAGTCTGTGCTATAATTCCTATATATATGGAATTCACCTGTGCAGTCTATAAAACAACATCTAATTTTTATTATCATGGAAAGTCAGAAAGAAAATCAGGATGTTGGCCAAATTACCAAATTACTGGTTTTTCTTAGTAGCTAGAACTACTGTCTCCACTGTGGAAAATTTGCATAAGGGCCCTATCAGCTAACTTCAGAAGGAGCCAAAACAAAATTTGATGTTTACACTTGAGAAAACAAGCAAGAGCATCCTAGAGGGCCAAAGCTCCTAGTTAATACTTTCAAGATACTAGTAGACTGGTAAGGTTTTTGTCACCTATTTTTTTGTCTCCATGAGAATTCTATTTCTTTCTTGATTACTCTTTTTTAATAATCCTGTGAACTTTCTAATATATATATATATATATATATATATATGTGTGTGTGTGTGTGTGTGTGTATGTGTGTGTGTGTGTGTGTGTGTGTGTGTATGTGTGTGTGTGTGTGTGTGTATGTATATATATATATATATATATATTTAAATGAAGAGCTGTAATTATAAAATGGCTTTTCTGTAAACATATTGATATCAATCATTTAATTAGGATCTTCAACTTCAGTTAATTTTGGATATCCATAAGTACACAATAAATTATTTCCTGATCAACATTTTCTTCTGATTTCACAACCCAGTCTTTCCCTTCTTTCTTTTGTCCCTCTATTCATTTTCCTTTTACTGTTTTCTTCTCTTTCCTTTCTTTCTTTCCCTTTCTCTCTTTTCTCCTTTCCTTTCCTTCTCCCCCTTTCTTTTTCCTTTCTTTATCCCCCTTTCTTTTTCCTTTCCTTCCTTCTTCTCTTCCTCCTTTCCTTCCCTTATCTCTTCCTCTCTTTCCTCCCCATCTTTTTTGCTTTCTTCCCTTCCCATTCTTTTCAACATGTTTTTAAAGGCAATAGTTTTACAGCACAGTGATTTTTAACTAGAAACAGCAGTGAAGTATCAATTATTAAGTGACATTGATCATTAATTATCACCTAACCAGAAAAAAAGAAAGATGGTTTCAAGAAAAATACATCTTTGGCTGAAATTTGACATGTCAGTTTAGGATCTCAGTAAAACTTATTCAACTTATGATCTTTATGATGGAAAAAAAGACCTTTTTTAAACTAAAGTTTCATACATGGCATAACTCTGGTGTTCCTATTTGGAATCCAGCCCTTGTTTTCAGGGATTTACTGTTTTGAAAAATGTTGAATAAATTTATAGCAGAAGAGAAAATACTTCTGCCAACTACGTAAGTGCTTTGGACATAATTTGTATTCCTGCTGTTACATGCAGAGACTTGTGCCAGAGAAAAGAAGTAAAAGAAATTTGGTTTGGAAAGAAACCAGCAGTCTGGAAAGGTAGTTTTTAATCTATAAATATCTTTCTTAAGGAGAGCTGAACATGAACTAAATTTCATCTCTTAGGCAATAAAATGCATAAGATAATCAGAATGTCCCATTCATTAAAGAGGGCTTGTGGAGGATATAATTTTGTCACAAATTTTGAACTGTGTTTGGCATCAAAGGGCTCTACTGAAAAGTAATTCATGAAAGTATAAAACTACTGTAGGTTTTAGATCATAAAAAAACAAGCTGTGGATTTAGTAAGAAGAAACTCCAGATATAGAGAACCTTTTTGTAAGCCTTGAAATTCTCTCACAGATGACTGCTAAGGATTGGTAAGAATTGCACAATTATGACTATAACATAGTTGAGCAAGTGTATGAATCTACAGAAAATATCACTAGTCCTATTTGAGTCAATAAAGTTTCATTATGCAGATTCTGATAACTAGGACCCTAGAACAGTGAATAAGCATGTCAAATAGGCACTTCTCATAGCAGCTCTGCACCTGTGTTGGTCATGAAAGGTACCAACAAGAATCATTGAGGGTTGAAGATTTTGTTGCTTTTTAAATGAGGAGTCATTTTACAGTGATTCAAAGAGAATATGTGATGTTTACATTTCTATGTCAGAGTGTAGGTTGGTATCCTTCATAGAGGGAAAGGTATAAGAAATGAAGGAATGCCTTTCATTTGCCTTTGACAAAAGACAGAAACTCACCTCTAGGATGGGTTGTCAAGTCTGGATTAGAGTCTGAGAAGACTAAATGAACCTTTACTTAGGAGCATCAGGCCCAGCTCTGCTGCTGAGACTGGCCCTGGGCAAGAAGGAAACAGCACCCAGTGAGTGCCGAAACAGGGAGGCAGGGGCACTGCTGGCTGTGGCAATGTGAGCAGTTGCAGGACGGTGGAGCTCTTGGTTTGGGGTTTCTGGTCAGAAGAGAGAACTAAAGGAAGCTAGAGGCACCATCTCCCCACCCCATTATTAGAGGGTAATATCTTATTTAAAAAAAAAGAATTGGCTAAGAAGAAAGAACCCCACCATTGAAATATATTATGAGAACAGGGAAGACAGGAGTTCATTTTCAGAACAAGACACGTCTGTCCCAAAGAGTAATGTGAAATGGTTCCCTGCTCAGAGAGAATTTATTGAAGAACTCAAAAAAGAATTTTAAATCCCCTCAAATGAGGGACATTGAAGGAAAACTAAAACTAAATTAAAATAAAAACCATCCAACAAAAATAAGAAGATTATGAAAAAAAGTAACCAACTGAAAAATAGATCATAGATGAAAATAACTCTTTGAAAATTAGAATTGGGCAAAGGGAAGCCAGTGAAGCTATGAGAAACCAAGACATAACAAAACAGATTATAAAGAATGAGAAAATAGGACAGAATGTGAAACCTAGGAAAATGATAGATCTAGAGAACAGATCAAGAAGAGAAAATATAAGACTAATTGGACTGCCAAAAAGTTGTGACCAAAAAGAGAACCTTAATACAATAATGTATAAAATAATCCAAGAAAATTGTCCTGGAGTGATAGAACATGAGGGGAAAGTAGAAATAGAAAAAAATCCTCTGATCATTACCTCAAAGAGATCCTTTGTGGAAAACACACAGGAATATTATTGCCAAATTTGGAAACCCCCAGATCAAAGAGAAAATTTCACAAGAAACAAGAAAAAACCATTTAAAAAGACTGGAACTACAATTAAAATTGTGCAAGAATTATTAGCAAGTATAGGACTGCAGGTTCTGTAATCATATTTATTGACAATCAAAAAAAGTAGGTCTGCAGCCAAAAATATATCTGGAAAAATTATTTATAATTTTGAATGAGAAAAAATAGACTAACCAACTTGCAGATTTTCAGGACTTTCTGTCAACCAAACCTGAACTTAACATTAACATATGACTCAATATCAAAGATCAATTTTAAGGAACTGAATGTGGACAAACTATTTAAACATGAACAAATTGTTTGTTTTTTTACATGGAAAATGTATGCTATATGTTTAATATTCACATCAACAAAGGGTAACTCAAAAGAAAGATTGGCAGAGTTAAGGTAAAAACAATATATAAAAACGTATATAAATGAAGTACAAAGGGCACAAAAGCATTAGGGGGGAGAAAAGGGCTTGTAATTCTGAAAATCTACTCATATCAGAACTGGGTTGAATAGGCAACACTACATATATACCATAAAGGTTGTAGTACTCTCCAAAATCTATAAAGAAATTGTGGGGGGGGGGGAATTGGGTGGATAGGGAAGCAAAGGGTAAAGGAAGAAGACAAGGGAGAGATAGTTGGGTAGGGGGAGGTTAAATAATAGAAGGCAAATCATGGAGCAGAATTTAATTAAAGTCAGTAGGGATGGGAAAGATATATATGAGTTTTTGATCTGATACTTTATTATATATTTTGCATCCTCCCTGATGTTCTCTTGGATACATGACATTATTCCCTTTTGTTTTGCTTTATTTTGTTTTATATTCCTTTTCTGTTTTTTCAAATAAAATAAATTTTAAAAAAGATATCTCTGTGTCTTCTCTCTCTCTCTCTCTCTCTCTCTCTCTCTCTCTCTCTCTCTCTCTCTCTCTCTCTCTCATATTCTGTCTCTGTCTTTCTATGTCTATCTCACTCTATTTCAGAGATATCCTAAGAAGTGCAAAAAATTGTAGGATGTAGGAATAAAATAAAGTGAATAAAAGGAATATGGGGTAGCCAGGTGGTATAGGAGATAGGATGCTGGACATGGAGTTAGAAAAACAAAAATGCAATTCTGGCTAAGTTCAGATACTTATTATATATATATATAAAGCTGAGCAAGTTACTTAACCTCTATTTGACTCAGTTTTTTCTTCTCTAAAATAAGGATAATAACATCATTTGCCTTCTAGGATTGTTGTGAAAATTAAATGTGGTAATAATTGTACATCACTTAGCACTGATGTATAATGATTAGCTATTGTTATTATTAATACTGATCATTTAAAACTGTATGATAAATATAAGGCTTTTTTTTTTTCCGCAGAAGGTAGACCACCTTAGGGAAAAAAAAAACCCTTGTGTTCTAAGAAGTGGTGAAATATATCTACATGTACTGTCAGGAGAAAGATTATATCATATTGGTTATAAGAGGATCAGCTGAATAGTGGTTTTTGAAAACTTTCTTCTGGGAGGTAATGAGACAATTACATGTCAATATAGAAGTCTATGATCTTCTGAGACATAAATCTAAATCATAATAGAAAATCTCCTTAGACTCACTCAATTTGACAACTATTACTCCACTAGCAACTATTCATGTGAAGAAAATTTATACTATTGGATATCATATAAAAGGCACTGCTGAGAATTTTGAAATCCTGGGCAACAAAGTTAGGACATTAGGGGCAGAGTTGGTATTCTCACTACTGCAGACTAAAGCAGCACTACTGCTGCTCACTATTGAAGGTTTCAGAAATCAAAAGCAGTATGAGGAAGTAAATAGTTGGTTTAAAAGATGGTATTTTTAAGAATTGGATTTGGAAGGTTTCAAAGAAAAAAGGCAATTTGAGGAAGTAAATAGTTGGTTAAGAAGATGGTGTTCAAAAATGGGTTTTGGATCTCTGGATTGTGGCTTAAAATATTAGAATGATGGGCTAATGACAGGGCTTGGACTACATACAATAAAGACTGGTAAAAATAAAAATTCCCTACAGTTTAATAAATCTCATCAGAGACCTTAAACTGAAAAATGTTGCAGAGTGTGAGTATGTGGGAAATGGAATGAAGGATTAAAAAAATCCACTTTAATCATTAGTTTTTCTGTATATTACCAATAAAACAAAGTAAGGAGAGATAGCAATGAGCATTCTATTTAAAATAATAGTTATATATAAAAAAAACTGGGAAGTCTATCTACTAATATAAATATAGGAATCACATGAGCACAATTATAAAATATTTTACAAAAATAAAAAAATCTAAATTATTAGAGAATTAATAATGTTAAAAATAATAAAAATTAATACTGGTAGGTCTGAATAATATAATAAAAAAAGCAAATATTATATAAATTAATTTACTTGTTGTGGGCCATGCCAAACAACCAAAGTTTATTTTATAGAGCTTAAAAAACTACATTTCTCAAAAAAAAAAGACTTTCAAGAGATATATTTTAAGTAGTAAATACCAAATATCAAACAATATTACAAGGTAATAATTAAGATATTTTTGGTATTGATTACAAAACACAGAAGCAAATTTTTAGAATAGATTAAGGGCAAAACATAGAGAAACAAATGAACATAATAGTTACTATTTAATAACCCTAAACAACTCGGCAATGAAAGTACAGACTCATTATTTGTTGAAACAACAAAAACTATTGGAAAAACTAAAAAAAAACATGGGCAGAAATTACATGACTTAAAAGGTGACATTATAAACAAATTAGAGGAACAAGGACACAATTGCCTTTTGGATCTTTGGATACGGCAAACAAAGTGGGAAATGGCAATTGTTGGAAAAAATGAGGAAAGTTAACATATAAATGTGCTGTGAATGGTGGACAGAGAGAAAGATGGAAAGAAAGACAGACAGACAGAGAGAGAGACAGAGACAGAGGAGGGAGAGAAGAGGGAAGAAGAGAAGACATATTTTTCTATATGTGAAATAATATTTATAGCAGTATAGATATAATGTAATGATATTTACAACATCTCTTTTAGTGGCTTTAAAGAATTAGAGGTAATATTTATCACTTGAGGAATGGCTGAACAAATTATTGTATATGTATATTCACATGTATGATAGTATATTCATATACTATTGTCCTACCTAAAAGAAATAATGAAACAAAAATTATGAGTGATCTGGGAAGATTTAGATGAAATGGTGTAGAGTTAGGTGAGCAGAATCAGGACTATGATTTCTTCAACAATAATGTTATAAAGAGGGGGCAGTTAGATGGCACAATGGATAGAGTCCTGGTCCTGAAGTCAGGAGAACCTGAGTTCAAATCCAGTGTCAGACACTTATTAGCTGTGTAACCCTGGGCAAGTCACTCAACCCTAATTGCTTTGCAAAAAAAAAAAAAAAAGAGAGAGAGAGAGAGAGAGAGAGATAGAGAGAGAGAGACGTTGAAAGACTTGAGTACACTGATCAATACAAAGACCAATCATGCAAAAGATGGATGAGAAAACATGCTTTCTACCTCTTGACCAAGAGGACAAAGAGATGGATTTAAGATCCAAGTAAGACATAGCTGATTATAGGTGGGATTTTTTTCTCAACTATTTATATTTTTTAATTAAAATTTTTATTTTGTTTTTAATTTATGAAATAAAATATTTCTATGACAGATAATTAAAAGATTGCAAATCTATTTTATATAACTTGCTATTCCTTTTATATATATAATTAAGTTATCATATTTTCCCTTTTTTTCCTCCTTTGCCCTGCCTCTACTCCAGAATGCTGTTTCACACTTTTAAAAATAGTTTTCATTCTAATAGTTTGCTTTTCATTAGAGCTGCGCAGATCACTTTTGTGTGCGTGTATGTGTGTTTAGGATCTGATTATACTTTCTCCATTTTGCACTTGGGAAATTTATATATTTTTTTAGTTAAATAGAAGAATTTACATGTATTCCTATTTTATTCACCATGTCAATTTTGTGGTTCTCCATATACTTTGAGATTACTGACGGGTTCAGCAATAACAACCACCACTTATCTCAGTACCACAGGAAGTGAATTTGATTTTATGTCTTTATTAAAGGCATATGATATAGAAAGAGGAGAATGATAAGTCTTTTATACTCTGTGCTCTGGGACCAATCATATTTGGAGCACTGTATCTGATTCTAATCAGATATCAGTTATATAAAAACAAAAATACTTCTTAAAAATTAGATCTACTACAACATATAACGGTCTCAGGACCCTCTAAGTCAGGGATTCTTACCCTGTGATCCGTGGATTCCTATATATGAGTTAATAAATTCGGGAAGCAGCATATGAATTAAAATGGAGAAAATTAACATCTTTATCATCAGTAAAATCACCCTGAAATTTAGTATTTCCTTTAATCATGAATATAGCCTACAAACATAATTCTGGGAAAGAATATAGCCTACAAACATAATTCTGGGAAAATTCATCGATTTCACCAAACTATCAGAAGAATCCACAACACAAAAAAGATTAAGAATCTCTCTTCTAACTGGTAGTCAAAGTGGACTGGATAATCACTTACCTGGGATGCTATTATTCAATCATTTTTCAATCACGTCTGACTTTTTGTGATCCCATTTCAAGTTTTCTTGGCAAAGTTAGTGGAGTAGTTTGGCATTTCCTTCTCCAGCTCATTATACAGATGATGAAAATGTTAATGAACTAAACCTGAAATGCCACAGATAAGAATTCATCTGATCCTTACCAAAAAAAATCTATAAAGATGATATCTATAAAATTGGAGGCTCCTGCTCTCCCATCCATCTCCATTGGGTCCATGCTGCTGAATGCTCCCAACTCTAATCCATGGTTATATGAGTGATTCACTGTGTCTCTCCCTCACTCCAAACTATTCTGCATACTTCCTGCCTCCCTCCATCATCCCATTCTCTGTCCCCATGCTGTTTACCCAGGTACTCTTTACCTTTCCTCACTTATCTCTGTACTTTCTCTATTTTTAGGTCCTATGCCTTCTGTTTCTAATTAAAATGTAATTTCCCTTCTGCCATTGTGATCTTTCTCAACACATACTTAAAGAATCAAGCATGTTTGCCCCATTTTATAATTTCATTAATTAGCAATTCAACTGCACTACTAAATAATTATTTATTAATTATTTTTAAATATATTATCATATTATATAATACACATATGTAATTTACATAATTATATAATAATATACATTAAATATATTAAGTATACCACACCACACCATGTCAACTATATGGCATGATGGATAGAGCACTTGACCTTGATTTAGGAAAATTTGAGTTCAGATGTTGCTTTAGATATTTATTAATGTGTAACCCTGGACAAATCAGTTAATCTTACTTTCCTCATCTCTAAAATGGGGGTGATGATATTACAACCATTAGGATTGTTGTGAGAATAAAATAAGATGGTATTTACTAAGTGCTACTTGATAGCATTCATAAAGCAATATTAAAATAAATTTATTAGGAAAAAACTTGGTAAACTTTTATGTGCTACAAATGATAATAATAATAGTCAGTAGTAATAGTAGTAGTAGTAATAATTTTTGACATTTATCTAGCAATCATTATAGAACAAGCATTGTGCTAAGTGCTTCACAATTATTATTTCATTTGATCCACCCAACAATCCCGGGAGGTAGGAGTTATTATTATTTCCATTTTACAAATAATATAACAGACAGGGTAAGTGTCTGGTCCAACATCTCACAGCCATATTTGAACAAAAGACCCTGACTTGTAGCCCAGTGCTCTACCCATTAAACTGCGGCTGTTACTGCTCCTGTTGCAGCTGCTATTGTTTTTCTTGGACCCATATGTATTACAGCTGTTAGTGCCACCCTGTTGAAGGGAATATTTTGGAGGCATAAAAGTTGAAGATGTAAGCTTGAGAATATCATTTAATTTTTCTTGACCTGAAACTTTGGTGTTCAATGATGTGGTTCATCTTTTGTCTATCTATAACTTTCTTTGAATTCTTTTGCGGCTAATACAGATAATCACTTAGCAAAAGGCAGTCCATGCTAGGTTATCATTAGACCTGAATTACTTCCATTTAAACCAGCATGGATAGTCTGCTAAATCTGTTTTCCAAATCATCGAATGGAATCTTTATATTACCATTATAAATACTCGTTGATTATTGATTTAAAATAAAAGTATGTTGGAGACTTAATTCTCTTTAAAATCTTTATAGAGCACACATACAATAGCATTTTGATATGGCTGCATTTTCTTGGACAAATTGCTTTAATTTTTGCAAGGAAGGGTTTTTGCTGGTGGTAGCAAAAAGTAGCCATTGACAAAGAATCTCATCAACTAAAAAAATGATTATATTGTACTGATAGCCCAGAAGCAACACTTCTCTCTCACCACTGAAAGAGCATTTTCATTCCTAATGATACTTGCATCTTAATAATATATGTTTGTGAGACCCTGAAATCTCTACAATGGACTTTGTTTCTATGGTTACTGTTGTCACAGAATGGTTAAGCTTATTAAATAGTTGTATATCTCCTACTGCACTTTTCTACCGTGTTCACTAGTTTGGATATGGTCAAAATGTCTTGAATGACCATTGACAAAAGCTTCACTACAATAATATCAAAGATAAATACATGCAGAAGGTATATTAGAGGATTGGCTTTGGAGGCTGGGTGAGTTTATCTAATTGGAATCCTGCCTCTTGGGGGATATAAGCTGTGTGACTTTGGACAAGTAATTGGTTCATACTGAACTTCAGGAAAATTGATCCATATTGGTGGAGACTACCTCTTTTATTAATGAATTCTCAAGTCATGGATGTATTTGTAAATAAGATATGTATTCATTTAGCAGATATAGATCAAGAGTCTCCTACTAGGGATACAAAGATGGCACATGAGATCTTAGTCTCTGTGGAGATGAGACAGTTACACAAATTACTGAAGTCTGGAGTAAAGTGTAAAAAAAAAATAAGGAAGTTCAGAGGAGAAAGAAATCATTTCCAGTTAAATGGAGAAATGAAAATCAAGGAAGACATTATAAAGGGGACATGGTCATTGGAGTGGATCTCCAGTACAGGAAGGATTTCAACAGCTAGAGATGGGATCATCAGGTGAATGGATGAACTGGGATACAAAGGTTGGAAAAAGCATGGTTAGGTTAATGAATGAGACTTTAAGACTGCCTTCTATTTTGTATTTATCTTCTAGGTTCTAATTTATTTTTATGTTATTTCCCTTCTTTGAACATAAACTCCTTGAAGTCAGAGACTCTTTTTTTTTTTTTTGTATTCCTAGAATTTTCTTTTCTTTGAACTCCTGAGCATATATTAAGATTAATAAATACTTGTTGATTGATTGTTCCAAGAAAGGAACATATATTCTTAGAGTTCTTTTCTTTTTAAAATTAAAAATATTAATTCATAATTTTATATCTTTTTCATTTATATAACCTTTCTCTCTATTCTCAACTCCTACAACTAAATAAATCATCCCTTGTTATAAAGACTGAAAAAGAAAGGAAGAAAAAGCAGTTTGGCAAAATTTGCCAATGGATAAAACATATTTGACTTTGGTTTATCAGGGACTTTTCTTTCTTGGGCTTTTTATAGCAATAGATTTGCAGATATATAAATATTTCCCTTACACATAAATATACTGTATTAGGGATAAAAAAGAGAAAGAGAGACATTTGGATACAAATATATATATGCTTATATACACACATAACTGCATGTATGCATTTGTGTAAATGTATGGTCATATATGTGATTATCTCTATATTCATCTATTACCTATGTTTAGCAGTGAGCCAAAAGATATGAGCATTTTAGTCAATTTTTTAGCATAATTCCAGATTGCTTTCCAGACTGGTTGTACCAATTCACAACTCCATTAATGATATATTACTGTGCTAGTATTTCTACTTAGAATTATTTTCACATGAAACCTATTCATTATTTTTTTTAACCTTGTTTGACTTGAAAACAGTGTAATAGTTTCCAATAAAAGTTTACCAATATCTATGCTAGACAGCTGTGTGAATTAGAAAGTCAATGTATCATAGTTATACCAAACTATACAGGAAAAAGAGATTTTATATCTACCAACCTAACAAAATCTGTTGGAGCAGAAATATTTTGTTACAAGATTTTTATTGTTCAACAGACAACAGAGAGATACAAAATATTATTTGAATTAAGAAAGAAAATGTCCAAAAAACTAAAAAGAAAACTCATAAACCCAACTTTTTTTCTTTCTTTTTTCCCCCCAATAATTTAGGCTTACAACCTCAAGGTAATCTTTGATTCTTCCTTATTCTTTATCCTTCCTCTCTAGTCAACAGCTAATTCCTATTAATTTCTAAGTGCTGAGGATAAAAAGATTTAAAAAACCCAACATTTGTTAGCTTCAAGTTTACATTCTAATGAGAGAAATAATCAATTAATTATATGTAAAAATAAATTTATGTTTACACACACAATGTCATACTCATATACAGAGATAATAAACACAAAGGCTTATTTGAATATGTATATATCGCTATATGTATCATAATAATTTTATAATAAGTGTCTCCACTCCATTATTTCCTTTTTTCCATCTGTAACAGGAATAGGAAATCCTGAGCAAGAAAGAAATCAGGAGAGGAAAGCATAAGTAGCTAATTTTTGAGTAAGAGAATGATAATGATCATAGGGCAGCTAGATAGCCCCATAGTGCAGAGTGCAGCTTGAGTCAGGAAGACTCAGCCTCCTAAGTTTAAATTTGGCCTTAGCACAATACTAGGTGTGTGACACTGGCCAAATCACTTAACTCTGTTTGCCTCAGTTTCCTCATCTGTAAAAGCAAACTAATGTCTCTCAGATTGCCTAAGAGAATAGGAAAAGATAATGAGGAATGTTGGAGGGGATGTGGGAAACTGGGACACTAATGCAACACTAATGCGTTGTGGGTGGAGTTGTGAACTAATCCAATCATTCTGGAGAGCAATTTGGATCTATGTCCAAACTGTGCATACCCATTGATTTTCTAATGTTTTAAAAGAGTTTTTAATGTTTCTAATGAGTCTGTATCTCAAAGAGATCATAAAGGAGGGAAAGGAACCCACATGTGCAAAAATATTTGTAGCAACCTTTCTTTTAGTGGCAACTAAAACTGAGTGGATGCCCATCAATTGGAGAATGGCTGAATAAGTTATGGTGTATTTGAATGTTATGGAATATTATTTTTTATAAGAAATAATCATCAGGATGATTTCAGAGAGGCCTGGAGAGACTTACATGAACTGATGCTAAGTGAAGTGAATAGAGCCAAGAGAACATTATACAAGGCAACAAGAAGTTATCTGATGATCAGTTGTGATGGACTTGGCTTTTCTCAACAATGAGGTCATTCTCAAGGAAATTCTAATAAACTTGTAATAGAAAGTGCCATCCACATCCTGAAAGAGAACTATGAAGATTGAATGTGAATCAAAGCATAGTATTTCACCATTTTGTTATTGTTCGTTTGCTTGGTTCTTCTTGTTTTTCTCCTTTTTTCTTCCTTTTGATCTGATTTTTTTTGTTTAGCATGGAAATGTGTTTTGAAGAATTGCACATGTTTAACCTGTTTCATATTGCTTGCTGTCTTGTAGAGTGGGGATCAGGGAGGAAAGAGAAAAATTTGGAACACAAGGTTTTGTGAAGGTGAATGCAGAAAATTGTTTTCAAATGTATTTGGAAAAATAAAATACCTTAAAAAAAGAAATGTAGAAAGAAAAAAAAAATTAAAAGATGAGTTAGAGAAGTAACCACTCTTGTATTTCCACTAAAAAACTCCAAATGGGGTCACAAAGTTGGGTATGACTGAAACAACTTAATAAATAAATATGGTCATACTTATGCTTTAGGAATATCAGGTTATGGAAACTGGATCGAGAGGGGAAAGGCTAACTTCTAGGAAAAGACAAATTTAGGAAGCTTTTATAGGTAAAAAATAATGAAGGTCTAAATTAGGGCAAGGGGCATATAAGTGGAAATAGAAGAGAGTATCTATGAAAAATGATGTAGAGGAAGCATTGACAAAATGTATGCAAGGGGCTGAATGAAAATGCAGAGTTGAAGGTGATATCATTTAGATTAAAAATCAAAATGATGGAGAAAAAGGTGGTATCCTTATCAAAAATAGGAAAGGGGAGTAATTTCAGTGGAGAAGAGAGAATGAGTTTTGTTTTATGTGTTATAATAATAACAACAAATCAATAGCGATAGCCCATATTTATATACTGCTTGAATGTTTGCAAAGTGCTGAAAAATATGATCTTATTTTGTCCTCAGATCAACTCTGTAAGGTAGGTGATATTGTTATCCCCATTTTACAGATGAGCCTTGATGAGATTGTGATTTACCTATTATCACACAACTAGAAAATGCCTTACCTTGGATATAAGCTCAGCACCTTTAGTTTCTAAATCAGTACTAACATGAAAAGAAGAAAATATTGAAAGTGGAGATGAATTATGAATTATTGTGATTGATACATTTTGTAGCTTCTAACTAGGAATTCTTGAATGGAAAGGAGGGAATGATCTTGGAATTTGAAAGATATTTCAGAAACAGAATGAAAACGACTGAGATACTGATGGGATATGGTATTGGGACTGGTGAGGAACAGGGAGAAATAAATAAGATTTCCATGTTGTTGGGCCAAAATGAGAAAGATTGGTGGTCCCGTTAACAAAAATGAAGAATTTAGAAAAAGGAGTAGTTCGAGAAAATGATGAGTACAGGTTTTTAATATGCTAAACCCCTGTACTGGTCCTTTTTCGAGATGAAATTTTTGTTCCTGGATTTTGGTTCAGCCAGCATCCAAACAAGGCAAGAGATGCCATAATGTTAGTCTCATGATTCAAATGTGCAATATCAATAATATGAGCCTAGCTGACAAGATTGAATACTAACAGCGTGTCAGCAGAGTCTGTTTTGTGAAACTATAAATTGTTTACTCCTTTTGTCCTTTGAAAATTATTTGCTCTAATGTAGTATTTTAAACTCAGCTCCCTGAATAACCTAACAAAGCAGAACCATTTCTGTTTCTGTCAGTCTAGTATTCAGAGCTATAAAGCTTATTTACTAGCTTTAAAACAAACAAACAAAAACTACAATAATTCTCTAATGCATTTTTCCAGAAAAAAATAAGACTATTTTATTTTTTGTCCTTTGACAAATTCTGATTATATGAGATGATGACAACTATTATATCTACTGAAGTTACTTGTGTGACTCAGGAGTCTTTATGTTGCAAGCTGCCAACTCTTTTGTGTTAACCATATCAATATTACAATCATTGTGCTGTTGATTCAAAAGCTGGAAAGGACCTCCTTCCTTTTATAAGTAAGGCAAACTGAGGCCCAATGTGGTTAAGATCATACAGGTAGAATTATGAGCAAATCATTCACCCTCTCTTAGCTTCAGATTCCTTATTTGCAAAATGAAAAGGGTGGACTTAAAATTATATCAACACCTTTTCTAGATCTAAATCTTTGAACCCATGAATGCAGACTCTCTGACACCAATTCCAATGCCATTATCTACTACCCACCTTTTTAAACTGTAGTTAACAATCCCCACATGGGGTAACTGAATGTGAAGGGTTGTGAAATTATAATTTATTACCAGCAAATGTTTGATTTGTATTCTATTTTATACCTGGAGTCACATAAAAATTTCTTGGGCGAAAAGGGGTTGTGAATGAGAAAAGCTTAAGAAGGTCTGATCTAGGGGCAGCTAGATAGCACAGTGGATAGAGCACCAGTCTTGAAGTCAGGAGGACCTGAATTCAAATCCGATCTCAGACACTTAACACCTCCCAGGTGCGTGACCTTGGGCAAGTCATTTAACCCCAATTACCTCAGGAAAAAAAAAGCCTAATCTACTATAATATGCTGCTTTCTGTCATAAACAAGCAGCCTCTATCTGGAGGAAAATTAAGAACAGGGCAATATGAGCATCACTTTACATCAATATCTACTTGGCTTTTCATCTTCAAGTCTTGTGGCAAAGAAATTTTAGGGAGAAGTTCAAAAGGAAAAGTAAACTAGAACTGAGAAATAGGACTTATCAGGAAAAATCAAATTTGTGTTTGAATTAAACTGAATACTAAATAAAGAGATTTTAGTATGCAAACAACTTTTTAAAGAGAAATATTTCTAGTTATTTTATTTTTTTGTTGAAGAGTTAAGAGAAAATGTTTCAATTGTGTGATTTTTTGCAAGACCTAGGAAATACTTTCTGAAAAGAAATGTTGGTAGTCAACAAAGTGAATTATCAAGTATAATTTAGAAATTTCTTTCACTTTTTGACAAAGAACTGGTAATCTGTGGGTATTACATTTTATCAGATGAGATGGATGGTCTCTTCAGATGCTTTCAGTTTTTTACTTTCATAATTCTATTCTTTTTATACACATTAAAGGAGTTTAATGAAAATAAATATATCTCTGGGACCCATAATGAAATTTGTCTTAAAGGAATACTCTCATATTAGAATGGGAGACCACATATTCCCCATGCCAGGCCTTTTTCCTAAAGCCCATATGGCCAAGGGACTAAGTCTCCTATGACTCAAATGGCTGCCATTGATGCAGAAGTGGCTCCCAACAATTCTGCAGAGCAGCACCAACTGAGTTTGAACATATACACAACACCCCTATCCTTTTTACGCCAAGGCGGGTTAGCCCTTTAACTGTTGGCAATGAAAATAGGGTTTTCTTTCCTAGCTGCCATGTGTTTCCTAGAGGAACTTGTGATCAAAACAAATGCTAGCTATAGATATGTTTATATATGGTGCTTTATGCAGTCTTTCCTGTTGGAGAGTTTGGTCATTAATGTTTGGGAGATTTCTTGCCCTCTTCCTTACCTCACCACCTTAATTTTCATTGGGATATCTTTAGATACTTTTTTTTTTTTCCCTGAGCATACTTATGTTTATACAGAAAAGTTCTCTAATGTATTTTTTCCTCCAAATAGATTTTATCCTGGAGTTAAAAGGATACTGTTTGGTGTGCCCCTAAAACCCAAAGTAACCTTTCAGCAATCAATGGTGTAGGACTTTAAGGTGATGAAATTCTATCACACAGTGCTAGGTACATTTCTGGACCATTTGTAGCTGAGTTCCTTTCTTTGATATAAATTAATCCTCATTGGGTAGAAATTCTCTACCTCTTTCTGAGTGAATATCTTAGAAATGCCAGCTTATTTAGGGTAAGGTTCTATGATTAAGTTTTCAGGGTGATCAATGTGGTCAGACAAATAATGAAGGACTCACTTGATTTATTCTCCAGATGAAGAAGGATGCTCAGAGCCTGTTTTCTTCTAAGGGCATTAAACTCCCTGTTTTTGTCAGATGTAAAACACATGAAGGGTGCTTGGAGGAAGAGATTATCCTCACGTTTCTCTCTCTCCCTGCCTTGATTTAGAGACATTTTGTTTTTTGCTTCAAATAATTTAAAGGCTAATCACTAAAAGTTAAAATTGCATAGATTACAATTTAACAAAATGATTCCCCTTGGAATGCTAACCATATTTGGTTAAATCTGAATGTTTCACCCTTCTTTTTTTAAAATTCTGAGCATCATTTCACCTGATGTCATCCTGTGTGACTTTTGTACTGTAGAATAGTTCTGTTGAACAATTCTCTTGAAGTCCTTGTTGAAGCAATAGCTTGTTTCAATAAAAATTAATTTGCCTTCAAGTGCTTAAAGCAGGTGAAGTAAAGAAAATGCATTTGTAGCCTCTAGATAATTCAACAGATAGAGCCTTCGACTTGGAATCAGGGAGAGCTGAATTTAAATTCTGCCTAATTTATTAGTTATGTGGGCAATTACTCTCTTTGGCTTAGTTTCTTCATTTTTGAAATGGGAGTGATAATCCTTCAGAGTTTAAGTGATGATCAAATGAGCTGTACAAATTTTAAAACTTGATATATGTAGAGCTGTTATTATTGTTACTGTGATTATACTTATTTTTGCTTTTATCTATTTATTTTTTATTTTATGAATGAGATAATAGGTACCACGGCATTGCAGAGTTCATTGCAATGAACTTTAGAATCTTTAGAACAATGCTTCTGAGGCTCATGGATAGATTTCAACTTGTTTGGGAGGAAAATTACATCTTTGTTTTTACTAATTTTGGGGTTCCTTTGTGATGTTATGTATTTTATACTATACATTTAAAAAATTTATTCTTATAAAGAGTTCATGGACATTAACAGACTGCCCAAGGGTCCAAGACACAAAAAGAGTTAAGAACTCTGATTTAGGGAAAGAATTACAAGCTCCCTCATGTGTGTTAATGGAGAAAGGCTGGTGTGATTCAATGAAAAGTCTGAATGGAACAGTTTTAAAGAAAATGCAGTGTTATTACTTTCAACCCCACAATGCAAACTAATGGCTAACAAAGTGTTGCCAAGTAGAGAACTTGCCAGACTTGTATTAATGAATAGATAAGGATCATTTGTAAGCCACAGCCAGCCATTTGCACATAATTAATTTGCTATTAAGTGCTTGAAAATAGTTTTTCTTAGGCTAACTATCCAATCAATCAGCAAGTAAGCATTGAGTGGCTATTATATGCCCAGCTGTGGGGGATCCAATCCAATCCAATAAACATTTGTTAAGCTCCTACTATGCTCAAGAAGGGACAGCACAAGGTGGTATATGGGGCTTAGAGTGCTAAACTGGGAGTGAAGAAGACTCATCTTTCTGAGTTTAAATCTAGCCTCAGACACTAACTGTGTGATTCTGGGCAAGTCACTTAATCCCATTTGCCTCAGTTTCCTCATCTGTTAAGTGAACTTGAGAAGGAAATGGCAAAGCAGTCCAGTATCTTTGCCAAGGAAAGCATAAATAGGGTCATGAATAGTCCAACATGATTGAAAACTGACTGAAATGTTTAAGATCTTCTGCAAGGTCCTAGTGATCAATGACAAAAGAAAAATCAGTTCCTGCCATCAAGAATCTAACTCTATTGAAGAAAATGGAATATATGTCAAAGGAAGTATTCAAAGAAGGGCCATATACCTAGCTCCCTACTCTCAAATAATTTTTTTTTTTGTCTAAAACTCTTGACATAAAAGAATAAAGTTTATGAGACAATTTGATAATAATACAGGAGACTATGATTAGGAATAAAATATACATAAAGTAGGAATTCGAAGAATGGGATCAGTATGAGTTACAGTAATTAGATGAGGCTTCATGGAGAAAATAGATCTTATTCTGGTCTTGAAGTATGAGAAAAATTCAGAGGCAGAGAAGCTTTGGGAAAGAATTCTTAGCAAAGTAATAAGATGTAAAACAGGAATGAATGTGGCAACTAGAAAGATCTTGACCTGTAGAACAGACCTGTCTAACTGTGATGGAGATTTATGTTTCAGATAGGACTTACATAGTTTTTGGAGGATCTTAAAAATCTGACATCATTTAGTTAGCAACAGGGAGTCATTATTTATTGGAAATTCTTTTTCTTTTTATTTGTTTTATCTTTTGGGATACAGATCTAGTAGTGATAATGCGAGTTCAAATGGTATACATGGTTTTAGAGGCCTTTGGGCATAGTTCCAAATTGCTCTGCAGAATTATTGAATCAGTTCACAACTCTGCCACCAATGCATTAATGTCTCATTTTTGTCACATCCTCTTCTCCATATGTCATTTCCTTTTCTGTCCTATTAGCCAATCCAATAGGTGTGTGGTAATATTTCAGACTTGTTTTAATTTGTATTTCTCCAGTAAATAGAAAATTACAGCATTTTTTTTTAATATGGCTCTAAATAGCTATGAATACTTCATCTGAAAATTTCCTAACTTTTGGTCATGTATTAATTGGGTAATGACTGTTATTTTTATAAATTTGACTCAGTTCTCTATGTATGAAGAATGAGGACTTTATCAGAAAAATGTTGTATTTTTCATTACTCTTGCTACCTTAATTTCCCCTATTCTCCCCTCCTCTTTTTTTACTCTGTTCCATCTCAAAAGTGTTTTATTTCTGACTACTCCTCCCCCAATCTAGTCTCCCTTCTGTTACTGCCCCATCTTCTCATATCCCTTCCTTTTCTACTTTCCTGTAGAGTAAGATAGATTTCTGGAACTGATTGAGTGTGTCTTTTCCTTCTTTGATCCAGTTCTGATGAGAATTAAGATTCTCTCACTTTTCTCTCTTTCCCTCCACTGTTAAAAGCTTTTTCTTGTGATTGTGATAATTTATTCCATTCCATGTCTTCCCTTCTCTCTCTTCCAATACATTCCTCTCTCATCCCTTAATATCACCTTTTAGATATCATCCCTTCATATTCAACTAACACTTCCACTGTCTATATATACTCATCTAAGTGTCCTACAAAGAGAAAATTCTTATGTTACAAGTACCATCTTTCCACATAGGAATACAAATAGTCCAATGTCATTAAATCTCTTATGTTCTCATTTCCTTTTTATCTTTTTAAGTATTTCTAGATTATGGTATATGAAAGTCAAAATTTCTATTTAACTCTGGTCTTTTAATCAAGAATGCTTCAATGTTCTTTATTTTATTGAATATCCATTTTTTCTTTGAAGGATTATACTCAGTTTTGATGGGTAGGTGATTCTTCATTGGCATCCTAGCTCATCAGCCTCTAGAATATCACATTATAGGACCTTCATTTCTTTAATGTAGAAACTGCTAATTCTTATGTTATTTTGACTGTGGCTGTACTGTACTTGAATTGTTTCTTTCTGAAGACTTAACACTATTTTCTCTTTGACATGCTAGCTGTAGAATTTGAGTGTAATATTCCTGGGAGTTTTTATTTTGGCCTACTTTTTAGGAGATAATTAGAAGATTCTTTCCATTTCTATTTTACCTGAGGGTTCTAGAATGTTTTCTTTGACATTTTCTTGAAAGATAATGAGTTTTTTGATCATGGCTTTTCAGGTAGCCCAATAATTTTTAAATTCTCTGCTGGGTGTATTTTCCAGGTCAGTTGTTTTTCCAATGAGATATTTCACATTGTCTTTTACTTTTTTTCATTCTTTTGTTTTTTGTTTGTTTTTTTGTTTCTTGATTTCTTATAAAGGCATTAGCTTTTTTTGCTTAATTCTAATTTCTAAGGAATTATTTCTTTGAGGGAACTTTTATATCTCCTTTTGCATTTGTCCAATTCTACTTTTAAAGGAATTGTTTTTTGTCTGTGGATTTTTTTCCCTCCAATTTGGTCAATTTTACTTTTTAAGAAGTTTCTCTTTCCATTGAAATTTTGTGCCTCTTTTCCCATTTGTCCTATGCTACTTTTTAAGGCATTCTTTTCCCTGTTGTCTTTTTGCACTTCTTTTTCCATTTGGTCCAGTATGTTTTTTCAGGTGTTATTTTCTTCCTTTTTTTTTTTTTTTTGTCTCTTTTACCAAGTTGACTTATTTTTCATGATTTCCTTCCATTACTCTCATTTCTCTTTCCAATTTTCCCTCTACTTCTCTTACTTGATTTTTAAAATTCTCTTTGAGATCTTCCATGACCTGAAACCAATTTTTATTTTTCTTGGAGGCTTTGGATGTAGGAGCTTTGACTTTGTTATCTTCTTCTGAGTGTGTGTTTTGATTTTCCTTGTCATCATAGTAACTTTCTGTGGTGAGAATCTTTTCCTGTTGATTGCTCATTTTCTTGTCCTATTACTTGACTTTTAACTCTTTGTTAAGTAGGGCTTTGCTTCCAGGCTGTGGGGTGCATCCTCCCAAATTTCAGAGGTTTTATGCAGCTGTCTTTAGAGATACTTTTAGAGACCTGTAAGTTTCAGTTCTTCCAAAGTGAACTGACCTAAGGAGAAATGTGTTCACTTCTCTCCTGGCCTGTGCTCTGATCTGCGGAGCAACCACAATCACGGTTTTCTGTCCTGGAATCCTGAAGAGTGTTCCCTCTTCTAAATTGCTATAACCTCTGAGGTAATAGTGTTCCTTCTCACCCTTGGATTTCCACTGAAGGTTGCAACTTAGATTCAAATATGGGCAAAGCATCAGAGTTCCATCTCACTCACTTCTAGCAAAGAGACCCCTATAATTTCCTTTTGACCAATTGTTTGACCCTCTTACCATCTATAGGCTGAAAGCTCCTGAAGCCATTGCTGTCACTGATGCATCAGTACTTCCCAATGCCCAGTCCTGCTTTTCTGGAGCCAGGGCTGTGCTACTGTGGCTTGGGCTGGACTGTACTACACTATCACAGATCTTTCCTGCTGATACTCTTTTAGTTTTCTTGGGCTAGAAAATTGTTCCTCTCCATCTTTTTGTGAGTTCTGCTGTTCTAGAATTCATTTAGAGATATTAATTAAAATTATTTAGAATGATTTGGGAGAAAGCTCAGGCTGCCTTTACTCTGCCATCTTAGCTCTACCCAAAATTTCTAGCTCAGTAAAAATAAATAGAAAAGATACAAATCCAAAAGGTAACTTTTATAAACTCTGTATATAACTTTTAAAAATTATGCTGAGCAGGGAGGGAGAAAAAATAAATTTATATTTGTTTTAATTGTTTTTATTTTTAATAGAGGATAAGGGAGGTAGGGCTGCAGATGTATAATGTCACATACTCTGTCACTATATTGTTAATTTGTTGTTATTTTTCAGTCTTTTTAAAAAAAAATTTAGTAGTATTGGACTCTTTGTGGCCCCACTTGGGGTTTTCTTGAAAAAGATACTAGAGTGGTCTGCTAGTCCTTCTCCAGCTCATTTGATAGAGGAGGAAACTGAGACAAACAGAATAAAGTAATTTGTCCAGAATCATACAGTTAGAAAGTGTCTGAGGATGGATTTGAACTCAGTAAGATGAATTGCCAGGCCTAATACTTTATCTATGTGCCTATATGTATTCTAACTGCACATTGTTAATTTTATTTAATTTGTTTCATTCATTTTCAAGAGCCATCTCACAAAAGGGAAGAAATATGGAAATCTTTGTAATGTTTAAAAAAAGACATCAATAAAACTTTTTTTAAAAACTGAAATAGCCCAGGCAATAAAATTCAAGATGGCCATAGTAATTCATAATTTAGAAATAATTTATTCGTAACTGGCCTAGATGGTGTGCATGGCCAGGACCGACCTCCAGTAGGATTCTGGCATGGTTCAGTCCCCAACTAAAGAAGGGGGACAGCCTTATAAGCATTCTTATTCACCCTTGCTGGCATCTTTGACATTAAACAGTGATTCCATTTTACAGGACAAAAGATACAAAGGCAGCTGTTTTAACATAGATAGGGCTCAAGGTTAGGTGACTACCCTCAAGGAACAGATATCCTTGGGAGCATTGTTGATCTGGCACTTTGAAGTGCAAAAGAAGTTCCTAATCTAGCTGAGCAGACCCTTCTCTGCCAGCCCCAGGCCCTAAGATTGAGGGAGTGGAGGGAAGGCCAGTCCTTGGTCCATTTTAAAACAATCAAAAAAAAAAGTTCTGCTGAAGAGGATTTTTTTTTTTTTTAATGCACGAGGTTTAGGAGATAAAGTAGGACTAGCAAAAGTGATACAAAAAAGAAAAATAAGAGAAATAAAAGATGGTCTTTGTAGTTCTCTTCTTCTTTTCCCTCCCTCCCTCCTTCCCTTCTTCCCTTTTTCCTCTCTGTCTCTGTCTCTCTCTCTTCTCTCTCTGTGTATCTCTTTCTGTCTCTGTCTTTCTCAAAAGAAAACATGAGTCTTAGGAGTCACAGTCAAGTAGATGACAGTCATGAAGACTTGGTTCCAAATCCCATCTCTGATACACACTAGCTGTGGAACCCCTGAGCAAACTGCTTGACATTTCTGATCTTATGCAGGTTGCTTTGGATGATTACACTAGAAGAATCTATGGTTTCATTGCTATGGATTATACCTTGTCCGGTGCAAATTTTCAATGTCCATCTCTTAGTGTTTTTATCAGTGCTTGAGGCCAAAAAATATATTACTTGGTGATTAATGGTGTAGTAATGAGCCTTCCTGTGCACTTGCCTAGGAGAAACACTTCCAGTCACTGGATTGCATTTGTAAGCATGCTATTTGGATAGAGCATCTGAGAGCCTGAATTCTACAAGCATAGCTTTTTGGAGCTCATGATCACCTCCACACCCTGATGGAGCTTGGACTGTAATTTCTTTAGCTGATGCTGAGTTTTTGTTTTGGGTACCATATTCTTTACAAATGAAAGATAGGGTTTCATCAGCTGTTGTCTGATTGACTTGTCTGAATGATGGCCATCTGATCAGTGCCCCATGGGATAGGTAGCACAGGAATGGTTATATTTAAATCAGACTTTCCCCATTGCTAAAGGGGTATTCATTATTCATATGTAGATTCACAATGTAGTAAGATGCTCCAATAGGACTTAGAAAGTAAAAAATGAATCGAATATGTGTTCTGGCCCACTTCATTACACCTACACCATCATTAAGTGTTGGCAAATGACAATGAAATACCAAAATCTCCTTGGTTGTCAATTCTTCCACTCTTAAGACATATAATCTTCAAGGTAATCTCTTTTAATGATACTGCTGAAGTTCCTTAGAAAGATCAAGAGACGTTATCTTCCTAATAACTTTCCTTGCTGGCTTTGTCTCATATAGATATGTATTTGTATCCACAGTCAGATAAATTAACATGATTTTCCTTCCTTTCCTTAACATATTTTCCTCCCAACACCCAGAATACGATCAGTAATGTCTTAACAAGACCAATAAGACTCAATGTGCAGTTTAAAAAAAAAAAAACACACATAAAAAACATTTCAAATCTAAGCCAGATGCATCAACCATTATCAAAATTGATGAGCTTAAATCTTTGACATTGTTCTAATAGATATATCCAACCCTCAGGGTGAGGATGCCTTTGGCATCATTGAAACATATTATGAACAACATCACTCAAAACAGCCATATAATAGGGCTGTTATTGTTGGTTCATTAGCATCCAGAGACAGTTTTACAAGGGATTATTCCCTTCTATTCTTCCAGAGGGTTTTCCTTTCTTCTCCTTCTAGCTGACATTGTATTTTTATCTCTGAAGATTGCTACTGGCCTAAAGCAATCAGATGCCAAATACAACTTATTCCTTTTATCTATGAGCTGTAAAAACAATCATTCCTCTGGAAGTACCCCATCCTGCTGGAAGGGGTTTTCAATGAATGTTGAAATTATAATAGACTGAGGAGTCATATTAAAACTAAAACCAGACCTGGTGTCAATTACATTGTAATCAGCTTACCAAACTTTCCATGGAAAACATTTCTTTCACTGGCAAAATCACTCTCTATATCCCTATTCTGGCCATGAAATAAACGCAGATGCAAGGTCTAAACAGAACAAAGTGAAGAGTTGGCAATTATCCATTTAATTAGAGTAGTAGAGACAGCCAATTTAAATAATGCAGCAACTCCCTCTTGCCTTCTGATGTTTATTAACTGGATTATATAGGAAAACTCTATATGTTTAACTTTTACTGAGACATGATATAAGCAAGAAAAAACATTCTATTCAATGAAATAAAATTTATCAATAAATTGGAAATATTTTAATTATAAGCTAATTTATATTTTTGGATGTTCCCCTGAAAATTCTATCATGAAGTGGAAAGTCAAGTATCATCATCTTCAAGGTGAATCTCCAATTCCATGATAGATAATTATGACTACTTGTATTTTATAATGCTTTATGTAACAAAGCATTTAACATTCTTTTAATTTAAATATTCTCTAGTTACCTATATGGGATGGTTGTCTGTGAAAAATTCATCAAAGTAGACAGATTTATTCCAATTTTTCACCTAATCATCTGCATTTGTTGCCCAGCCCCTGACAAGCTGCTTTTTATGTCTAAAAGCATCTTCCAACCCAGTTTGTCAAGATCAGAATAATTCATTATAGGATTTTCTGACATTATCTTCTTCCTGGAAAACTTTTCCCTTATGTTAGAAGTGAGGGAATGATTAAAAGAGCAAAAAAGAAAAGTTCTAATATTGTGGACAGGTTCTCTATAGAGGATAGCGTGCACTGGACATGAATGAGAATCTTACATGAACCCACAAAGATTACTCACATGGATAAAATTACAATTCTATCAAAAGAGCAAATTTAGAGGAAATGATTTCATCATTCCAGTCCCAATAGGCACAATCTTCAACTGCTCTCAAAAATACAATTCACTTGGCCATTGTTAAAATATGGTATAAATACTTTATTAGTTAATTTGCTCATTTAATCTATGTATTTCTTTTTAGTGTTTTTGGAGCAGTCTGTGTTCCCTTATGTCTTTCCATATGGCACCTTTGCCAAAGGACAAAATTAAATCCTCTAATGTGAATAACGTTTGAAAATGTAAAGAGCTGTATTGTGGAAAGACAAGGATGATAGATTCAGTGTGAAAGGGATCTTTAGAAGCCATCTAGTTTATTATTTTCATTTATGGAGGAGAAGACTGAGGCTCAGAGATGTATATTGTCAAATATTGTATGTCACCATTGGCAAATTACTCAACTACTTTAGAGATGGTTGGACACCAAGTGTCCTTGAACGCTTTAAAATTACAAATCACTGAAGGTTATACTGAAGCTGTGGCAGAAGTAGGATTTGAACCTAGGTAGATAGTTTTATAGGAGAAATAGCTTCTTTTTGAGTTTGTGTGATACATCATTCCTACAAAATCTATCACAACATAGAAATTATAAAGGTTAAAAACTTAGGTTTTATTATGCTTAAGCATAGGTTCAGGAGGTAGAAAAATAATTCTGAGCAAAGATTAGGATTCTGTATGACTTTTTACAGAAAAAAATTACACCAGAGAGGAAGAAAAATAATTTTTAACATATAAATAATCTAGTACCTCCTCATAAGCCATAGAAGTTGAGCAAGCTCAGTTAAAGCCATAATCTCATACATCTCTTAAGTAACTACACCTAGTTAAAGAGACTATAGGTAAATTAAATCAGACTGCATGTTAAATTACATTTGGAAGGTTTGCAATGAATGATTGATTGAGAGGGCAGATTTATGTGCTTTAAAGATAATTATAGACTTGGTGCTTATAGAATTCCTTTAGAAATAGTTAAACCACCTTGAGAAGCTCAGGAAAAGTTCCCTTTGGCTTTGTATATGAGGAATGTCAAAAAAACTTCCTTAATATTATCATTCCATGAGTCAAATTTTAGTTAAGTGAGGTTAATATTAGTAGAAAACAGGCTTCATTTATCCAAAGTGTTCCCAGAAAAATGATTTTTAAAAATTAAGAAAAGGAAATAAAAAATGAAAAATTAGTATCAGAGTGGCACAGAACCAGGTGTCTGGAAGTCCTGAGGGAGAATCTTCCCTCAGACACTAATTATGTGACATTGAACAATTCGTTCATATTTTCTGGGTCTCTATTTCTTCACCCACACAATGATGGCATTGGATCGGATAGCCTCTACATTCTTTTTAGGTCTAAATCTATATGATCTTATGACAGCATTCTGTACATTTGCTACTAAACTATTATTTCTATTCTTAACTTTATGTTTATCAAGTGAATATATCTATATAATTTACTATTCAAGCATAAAACCTTTAGACAGTGATTTTAATGAGGATATCTGGAGGGGAAATTAACAAAACCTTTCCATTCCACTAATAATGAAATCACTACTGTACTACTTATCCATGTCCCTATCTTCTTTCCATCCTATCTGCCCTGGAAAATTGTTATCCATATTTAATTGTGGGAAGAGGGAATCTTTTCTTATTAATAATAATGAGAATCATTTCTTTATTGAGCCAAAGATCTAACCAACATCTTTATCCAGATGTTCTTAAACCATTCTTACCTATTTTTCATTATATTGCCACTGGTCCTAGTCTAATCAAATTGTCTTTCCTCTTAGACCCTCTAGAAAACTATCTTGTGTCTATTTGGAATATATTTATTTGTGTATATTATGTTATCCTTCTCCCAAGTCTTACAACAGATTGTAAACTCAGTGAGGGTAGGAACTATTTAGTTTTATATTTATATGCATACTGCCTTCCACATTATTGGACATTAATAAATATATATTTAATTGAATTGAGTTAAAAGTCGCAACTTCTTGTGTGGTAGTGAAATAAACGAAGAATTTTAGAGTTCTAAATCTGGATTAGCCATAGTTTTTAAAATCTTGGATTATAGCCTCCAATTTTTTGGACCTATGATTAAATCAGAATGGGGAATTCACATAAAAACTCTACCTATTGATTCAGAGCTAAAATTTCCATGTAATTTATAATCTTAGAGAGTTGCCTGAAGCACTTAGTGGTAAAGTGACTTGCCAATGGTGACATATAGTACTTACATGTGTTAGTAGCATGACCTCAATTCTTTCTAACTCCAAGCCTGGCTCACTCTCCACATATTTCCTCTCCCAATCTTGAATTAATCTATTTTTTGTGTGTAAAAGTTGAAACATATCCTCATATCTATTGATTCAGAAAATAAAAATTTTGAGTTGCCTTGAAGAAATTTTGAATCACTTATAAACATTCATTTCATAATAATTACTTCTCTTATCCGTTTAATTCAGAAAATGGAGCTAAATTTTTTTTCAAAGGCTGAAAACGTGAAGATTGGCAAACTATTTGGGATTTGCATGGTATAAAAACAAATACTTTATTCTTATTTAAGAAAATTAACTGTATTAGACAGAGTTTTGTAAAGAAAGAAAAAAGTTTACTCCCAAACAACTTAATGTAGACTTTTATGACTTAGAACTATAAAAAACCTGGAGATAATATAATCCAAATCCTTTCTAAAGATGGAAAAAAGTGAGATTTATAAAGATTAAATGATGTTGTTTTTTACCCCTCATTCTTTAAAAGGACCAATGACATTAGGAAGGTGATGTCTTGACTGCAAGTGAATTGGATTTAAGTGAGACAGAGCTGCACTCAGTCTCTCTCCCTCTCTCCTCTAGACTACTGAAGCCAGTGACAAGAAGGTCAGGACAACTGGCAATGGCCCTGAATGCAGTAGGAACTGTGGTCTTTTTAAGCTAAGGTCTTTCCAGGGCTCAGTTTTTCCTAAACCAATACTCATTTAGTGATTAAAGTTTAGCTAATAATCAAGGAAGAAGAGGTTAAATGACTTTATTGCTCAAAGTCAGAAATATTAATTAGTAGAACTTAGGAGCAGAATCTAGTACTTCTGAGTTCCAATCCAATCATCTTGGAAATACAAAAGTATGATAGTATGAAAAATCTATGGATAGAGGTCCTAAAGAAAGGGCTTTTGTTTTATTTATTTTATTATTATTATTATTTATTGATTATTACATTATTTATTTTGAGACTAGCACATATTTCTGTGTATATACACTTTGGGCCTAGTTATATTAAAAAAACTAAGTTTGTGCTGTCTTTTGCTAAAATTGAAATTGAATCCTTTATTATTTGTTATTTTTGTGCTGCAGAAAATATTTAGGGGGGACCATAGTTATCAACCTTATCATGTAAATATTAATGTAGTTTAAGAGTTATGGAATAATCTTAATAATTGAGGGGAAAGTGAGGGCTGTTTGTGTCAAACAAAAAAAATTAAGGATGGACCTAATGTGTCTGTCACTGTGCATTGTCATCTCAGCTGGCAACCTTGGCAATAATGCAGCCAGCTATTGTTGATTGAAAAGGCTCGTATTAGGAAGAGATGTGATAAGAATGGCTTTAAAAAATAATTGAATGCTATCTCTGTCATTTTTTTTTTTTTTTGGCAATAGCATCTTGTAAATTTTTCTGTAGTTCATCGTTCTAGAGTCCTTTATTCAGTCTCATTATAAAAGCCCATTATTTAGAAATCAGAGGCGGGATGATGGCATGTAAAATTTTTTTATAGATTAGTTGGATAGAAAGCAATAACCCTTCTCCCTTTCCTGCTCAGGAAAACTTGCTTTATGGGAAAGTGTGGGGAAGATATAAAGGAAATATTGAGGTGTGTGACTTAAAATCCCATGCCTCACTATATAGAATGTTTCTAAAACTTCAGCCATATAAAAACATTTATTTACTTATTTTTGTTAATGACTTTTATTTTTGCTGATGCTTAGTTCACTTCTGAATATATATCAATTCACCCATATATACATCTCTTCTCATGCAAAGAAAAACAGTTAAATGAAACTACTGACATGAGATTGCATTGATGGACAATATTCAACATTTCACAGCTATACTCTCTCATCTTGGTATGGAGAAAGCTCCCTGAGGTCAGGGCCTGCCTTTTGGCTCTCTCTGTATTCCCAGGATTTAGCACTGTGTCTGCCACAAAATAGGTGCTTAATAAATGCTCATTGAATTGAACGTGGCAGACCTAATTATTAAACTGAGTTTCTCTGATTACAAACTGAACACTTTTCCTACTGCTTGTATTGTCTTCTGTAATTAAAAGTAATAATGAATCATAATGAATATTATTAATAAATAGCACATGAATCACATTGTCATTGAGAGAATCAAAGAAGGTTTACATTAAAGGAGTTTGCAAGGTTCGATAAACTATGTGAAAATCAGCTGTTTCTGCTACTATTAGAGTAAACCCTAAGGGTGAATTAAAATAGTAGGAAGATGGTGAGAATGACCTGAAATCTAATAGAAATAATAGTTATTCATAAATATTAAAATGCCTCAATCCTTCTTAAAAATTTGGTCAGGATAAGTAAAAATTGATCTTTATGCTTAGACCCTAAAAAATAAGGCAAAGAAAAATCAAGCATCCCAGAAACATAGCAGGGGAAGTGGAATGAAGGGACAGAAGACAGACTGCTGTGCTCAGATTGGTCAGTTGTTATCCTTTATGCTTGAAAAGAACCAAAATGATATCCCTATGTCAGGATTAAGGTATGCTCTACCTTGTGCTTAAAGGAAGGACAGAGTGTGAAACATGGTTCTGCAACTTTCATGCCATATGTTTGTATCTTTATCTGGTCCTCAGTTTGCTCAGTTGTAAAACAGGGGTTGGAACAGGTGATCTTTAAAGTTGCTTTCAGCTTTAATTCTGTGATTCTATTTTGCTTGTGTAACAAATGAAATCTACAAATGAGAGAATCTGAGGCAAAAATTCCAAGCACAATCAATTAATTAGCAGTTAGCAGTTGCTAAATAAAAAGAGATCCAGGACGCTTCAGGATTATAGGATGAATCAGAAAAGACTGAGAAGTTTTTGATAGAGTTGGTAAAGGTGTAGAATGACTTTACATTGGTATAATCATGTTGATTTGCTTGTAAAGGGGGATTTTCAAAGTCCATGGTAAGGAGAAAACACAGAGTTAGTCTAAATCCTTTGGAAAATCCCATATTCAAAAGTCCCATATCATTGATTCCCTATACAGTGTGTTTATGATCAGGTAGAACTTCTCATGAAAGCCAGTTTATCTTTCCTTTTCCCCTCCACTCTTCTTGGGTAAGACAGATTGAATTCTGGCTGTTGCCCAGAGAAATTAGGAAATTAAACTTTTATAAATTTTTAATACCAAGGTCTATACAATTACATCTAATTCTAATCCATAAGTATTGATTCTAGTGATTAGATACCGATTCTCAATCTATAATTAAAAATAATATACAATACAAAACTGGGGTATCAATTTTCAGTTTCACACTTGAGCTGTTATGTTTTCAATAACACATTGCTGAATTGAATTATTGAATATTTATTTGATTTTCATGGAAAGGTTAGCTATGGGATGGAAATGATGATGAGATAGTTAGCTATTAAAAGCTACTATATTCCTTGACCTAGGTATAGGAGTAAACTAGAAGGAGTGAGTAGTTCAGATGGAAAGGATTACAATATGGTGACAATAAAGCTTTTTAAAGTTTAACATGTCCAATGATCTACCTCCTATGTTTATCCAGAGCTATGTGTGAGACCTATCACTATGATGAATGATGATCAGCATAGTATAACAGAAAGCATTCTGGTTTGGGAATCACAGACTAGGGATAGGAGCTGGATTTTTAAATATAGTTTAGGGAAACTCTCTTTCCAAATGTAAATCAATATCATCTTGAAAACTTATCATCTTAGAGAGTTGCCTAACTGAGAAGTTAAATGACTTGTCCAAGATCACACTGTCATTATATATCAGAGATCTTCATGGATTTAAAGTCAGCTCACTATGCAATAATAATTGGCATGAAATGGAAAGCATTCTGGCTCTGGAATCAGAGGAGTTGGATTAAAATCTTTACCAATGCAGCCTATGTATTCTTGAGAAAATTATTTTATTATTCTGTGCCTCAGTTTCTTCATCTGTGAAATGGAGTAGTTGGACTTGATTAAAGATTTACAATTCTAAATCTATGCTATCTGCCATTTATGATGATGTCATTGAAAAAAATGCCATAGTCTTTATTTTTCTTTCCCAGAAGAAAAAGAAAAAAGCAATTATATTCTGGATAGAGCATGGATCAGATGAAATCAAAGAATTAGTTAGATAGAAAAGAGAACAAAGACAATTTTCTCTCTGAAAGAATTATGAACAGAAATAACAATTGCTAAGTCTCTCTAAAGAGTAAAATCTTCCATTCAACTAAAAATTTTGTTACGTTATTAAAGAACTCTGTTCTTGATATGAGTCCAAATAGCCTTCAAAACTGATTCATTTTGTCCTCTCTTCTTTTGATCCTAGGAAAAGGGGTGGCTGTGGTCATTTTCCCCTAGTATGAACCATGCCTGTCTTTGGCAATCTCCTTGAATTTGAGAATTGTTCCATTCTTCTTGTTTTCATCTTCAGTGTTTAGCACAATGTCTAGCAAATAGCAGTAACTTTAAAGTAGGTGTGTTGATTGACTGATTGGAAGAGTTTCTAAGTTTGTTCATAGTAACAGTGATTTGTGGCAAATTGGAATAGCAGACCTGACTTCTATCACTCATAAAAGGAGGGGGAAATTAAAGCAGACCATCAGATGGCCTGTAGGCGCCCAGAGAGGCAGTAGCACAAATACCAGCTGAAAGTATTTTTGGTCAGGTACAAAGCACCAAACGGCTGTCAGTTTTTCTCAAATGTTGTTAATGCTCCTGCTGTTCTTCTCCTTGCCAGACATTCATCAGTAAATGTCCACTATACTTATTTTAATTTACAGTTGCATACATTTGTCGCAAGTTGCTGTGGGGATAACATATCCTATTACTATTCAGCAAAGAGTTATTCACTTGGGGTCTGTGATCTTTTTTTTTAAAAAGGTCATTTTTTCCCATATAATTGATTTCCTGTATAACTCTACCTATTTTTGTGCATTTGAAAACATTTATTCAGAGCAAATATTATGGCTTCACCAGAAGGTCCATGGCACAAAATTATTTAAGAAAATCTGATAGAAAGATCAGGGAGCCTTTTCAACCAATAAGTGTTAGAAATTTTCACATTTTTAAAAAACAAATGAATAAAAGTAAACCACAAAACTTTGATGGATCCCTGATTTCCTTAATGTGTATATTTTTTCTTAACAATGCAGATTTCAATCCATCCAGACCTTCTCATGACATTTTACTCTTGCTTACATCCTCCCAGAAGTCTTTAGCAAAGCATTTCCAACCCAAGTATATGTTTTCTTACTTTTTGAGTTTGGAATGTAAAGATCTGGGTTTGAATTATGGCTCCTAGCACTTACTGTCTGTCTAACTTTAGGCAAGCCTTTTAACCTCACTCAGCTTCAGTTTGTCCAATTGCAAAATATAAGGATTGGAAGAGATGACCTCTAAAGTCCATTACAGATTTAGCTCTATAGTTCTCTGATTCTAATTATTTAAAGAATTGAATATTCCTTTAAAAAGATGATGCAATTGAAAAATATCACATTTCCCTCCCTGAAAAAGCTGAAAAAATGGTACTTGCTGGCAAGGCAATGCAATACAATGGTTATTGGCTTTCAAGTCAAAATTCCTGGGTTCAAATGGCACTGCTGTGTCAAAGGGTATGCACAGGGAAACACCAATTTTTAAATCTTCAGAGTATCTGCAATAGGGGATCTCAGAGCTCTACTTTTTTTTTTTTCCACTTAATAGTATTTTATTTTTCCAATTACTTGTAAAGATAGTTTTTAACATTTATTTTTATTTTTTTATATATGTATGCCTTTATTAGTCTTCTCATATGTAGCTTTAAAAATTCTATTAATGTGTTTTATTTTTTATTAAAAATTAACAGATTATTAATCATTTCAATGGGAATCATAAGTTTTTAAGTTTCAAAGATATTGAATTATTCTCTAATTACCCTTCCATCTCTCTTTTTTTTTTAAATTTTTATTTAATAATTACTTTATATTGACACTCGTTTCTGTTCCGATTTTTTTTTCCCTCCCTCCCTCCATCCCCTCCCCTAGATGGCAAGCAGTCCTTTATATGTTGGATATGTTGCAGTATATCCTAGATACAATATATGTTTGCAGAACCGAACAGTTCTCTTGTTGCATAGGGAGAATTGGATTCAGAAAGTATAAATAACCCGGGAAGAAAAACAAAAATGCAGATAGTTCACATTCGTTTCCCAGTGTTCTTTCTTTGGGTGTAAGAGCTCTACTTTTTGCCAAGACCAAGTAACAGTTGGTGATTGTAAATGTCTTAGTAAAGTCTTAATAGTTAGACAAGCATAGGGGCAGTCAAGTGATACAGGAAATAGAATACCAACTCTCATGCCAGAAAGATCCATCTATCTGAATTCAAATATAGCCTCAAACACTTTCTAGTTGAGTGTAAAATGAGCTGGAGAAGGAAATGGTGAATTACTTTAATATCTTTGTCAAGAAAATCTCAACTGGAATCATGAAGAATTATACATACTAAAAATGTCTGAACAACAACAACTGGTAATAGGGTGGTATTACCTTTATCTGTAGGTAAGAATGGATGGGCACAGTTGATTTCAGAAATATCCAGGTTGTATAATCTTGGGAACATTCTTCAAATAAGCCTAATATATGAAACAGAAAAGAAAACCATTTTAAATTAGGGACATATTTCTTTAGATAAGCTTTAAATTAATTCAAAGAGCAAGGGAGTCCTTTGATTTAGATGCTCTTGATCCTGAAAAGTACCACAAATATTTAAACAGAGTAAAAAAAAAGATAATATGCCTCAGGACCCTCTCTTGTTAAACTGGTTTAATGAAAAAGAATGAGAAAGGATGTGAAGGATAATGGGTGAGGAGAATGAATAGATGTCCCAAGTCAACATTGTAAAGAACCATACTGTGATTGTATCTTCTATCCACTGGCAACATAGGATCATATTGATTAGGAATGATACAATGGAAAATAAGTATAATTCAAAATCTCCAGAAATATAGATGTGCATTGCTTCAGTCTAACCAGATGGAATTTGTTGACAAATATTAAAACTATCCATTGCCATCAGCTCTCTTTTAATCACTCCATTTTCATCTTTCTACTCTGATATGTGAAAGGCAAAGCAGCCCATTTTGTAGGTCTAGAAAGTCCTAACTCTTTTCTAGAATATAGGCAAAATTCAAAAGTTGGTATCATCCAAAGAATAGAACTAATTTTGATCTTGGTGGGAAAAGATACCTTTTAAATGTAACAAACACGAGCAACCCAGTTATTTATGGCCAAAGAAATTTGTAGAGTTTGGTTGTCGAAGGGAGAGAGTGTTGTGCTTGTATTCCCATCATTAGTTCTAACATACCTGTCTCCTCTGTGTGTGGATGATGGGGAAAGTGGACAGTGAGAGAGAGGGGGGAAGGGGACAATTTAGCCAGATCACATGAAATGGAAATGATTGAAATTGAGGCAATGTTACAGAATCCAAAATATTTATAGATATTTCTTTGACTATTTCAGAAAGGATTTTAGAGTGCCAAGAACTCAAAGTGAATGAAAATGAGTATAATAATCTTCCATTAGATAAAAGACTCAGATCATTTTTTTTTTTTTTTTTTGCAGTTTTGGGCAATCTAATTTATTTTCATTTTTTTGTTTGGAAAGCAGTTTTATTTTTTTCAAAACAGCAAAAGCAATATAAGATAAGGCAAGAATTCAGAGGAATGGGATGTTCAGTTAAGTTTAAATTAGTACAGGTAGCATTTTTTTTTTTTCAATTTGATTCATTCATTGCATAGACTGGGACCTCTTGCTCCTTTATTCCTTTACTTTTGGAGCTAACTCTTCTCCTCAATTTCTCTTCTTTACCCCAAACCTCCATGGATCTCTGCTGGTTTTTCAAATGTGGATAGCTCCTCAAAGTTTTTCTCATATTGGAAATAGTAACATTCATTGAATTATAAAACTGCAAGGGACCTACTCTAGACTAAATGACTTATCCAAAGCTTATATACTAATTCTATGGTCAAACATATTAACAAAGATATAGATTCTTAAAGTGTCTAAATTATTCCCATATGAAAATATAAGAATTGGATGGCACAATGTTTATTTCAGAAAGAATTACCTATTTGACCTGGAATTGATTCTGTATAAGCCCTACCCATTTTCCTCTCCTTTATTCCTGCAAAACAGTTTTACCCAAGAAATTTGACTAGTGCCCATGGGATATAGAAGACCCCTAAACAACAAACACCATGTGATCCTGTACATCTGGATCCTGATTAGTGTGACTAATGAATCCTATAAAGTGGTCACATTATTCAAATTTTCATGTTATATTTGTATTGGGTTAGAACCAATTAACATATTTTATATGTAATGAAAACTTTAAATAATGCTATTTCAAATAATGAGACCACTTCATAGACTTCCTTATTTGGAATAATCAGGACATAGACTTAGTGTTTTCATCTTATGAAAATTATGAATTGGTATAAATGTGGTTCCTTGAATATTGTGGAATATTGTTCCATACCAATATTCTCATTAACTATTCTTTTGTTTGTGATAGATACTTTACCTTAAAATGATAGATGACTTACAAAGATTTTGTATAAATGGAATTGTAGTCAAATAGGTTAGTAGTTATTGATATTATCAATCTTTTTAGTATCAATAAGCATTAATTTAGCATTAATAATATTAATAAGTATTCATTAGTATTAATAAGGCCTGACATTTTTTCATGCTTATGCCTCTATTAGATATTTTGCATATTGTTCCCTCAAAGCCTTCACAATTATTTCGCCTTCTTATTTTTACATTTGGTTCAATCTGGCTTATTTCGTTATCTTTGTTCTATCTAGTGTTAGGTAACACAGTGAAGAAAATGTTGGACTAAGAATCAGGATGATCTGAACTGAAATTCTGTTTCACTTACTAGTTGTGTGATTAACTAATTGTGACACTAATACAACTCACTAATCCATTCTCAGTTTCAGTTCCAATTTAAATTCATATGTAAAATGGAGATAATAATAACCCCTTTCCCATGGTAGGATCAAATGAGATAATATATTTATGCATTTCCCAAACTTTGAAATGCTATATAAATGCCAGTGATTATTAGCTGTTATTAATTTCCATTTCTGTTTCCTCAATTAGTGTAAGTATACTGTGATGTTAGGATCCAATGTAGTAGGACTGCTATCCTTGTTGGGGAAAGTATTTTAAATTATTTTTATGTCTTAGATTTTTTCTTCTGATAATATTTTTTCCATTTTCATCCTTAAATGCCCTTGGGTAATTTTATGTAGTTGAATTTTTTGCTAATCTTTCTCTAAAGAGGTTTTATCCTTTACTACTATGATAATCCCACTCGTAACTGTCTTCCATTCTTTAGCATAAGATTTTTTAAAAGTATCTAAGGTAAAATTTTATTTTATTTTTTAAATGGAAGCTTTTTTTTTTAATTATAGCTTTTTATTGATAGAACATCTGCATGGGTAATTTTTACAACATTGTCTTTTGCACTCACTTCTGTTCCAACTTCTCCCTTCCCTCCCTTCACCCCCTCCCCTAAATGGCAGGCAGTCTCATACATGTTAAACATGTTAAAATATATCTTAGATACAATATATGTGTGAGGATCTGTACAGTTCTCTTGTTATACAAGAATAATTGGATTCAGAAGGTAAAAAATAACCTGGGAAGAAAAACAAAAATGCAAGTAGTCCACAATCATTTCCCAGTGTTCCTTCTCTGAGTGTAGCTGATTCTGTCCATTATTGATCAATTGGAACTGAATTGGATCTTCTCTTTGTCAAAGATATCCACTTCCATCAGAATACATCCTCATATAGTATTATTGTTGAAGTGTCTAATGATCTCCTGGTTCTGCTCATTTCACTCAGCATCAGCTCATGTAAGTCTTTCCAAGCCTCTCTGTATTTATCCTGCTGGTCATTTCTTACAGAACAGTAATATTCCATAACATTCATATACCACAATTTACCCAACCATTCTCCAATTGATGGACATCCATTCATTTTCCAGTTTCTAGCCACCACAAAAAGGGCTGCCACAAACATTTTGGCACATACAGGTCCCTTTTCCTTCTTTAGTATCTTTTTGGGATATAAACCCAGTAGTAACATTGCTAGATCAAAGGGGGTGCACAGTTTGATAACGTTTTGAGCATAATTCCAAATTACTCTCCAGAATGGTTGGATCCATTCACAACTCCATCAACAATGCATCAGTGTCCCAATTTTCCTGCATCCCCTTCACAATTTGTCATTATCTTTTCCTGTCATCTTAACCAGTCTGACAGGTGTGTAGTAGTATCTCAGAGTTGTCTTAATTTGCATTTCTCTGATCAATAGTGATTTGGGAAACCTTTTTAGATGAGTAGAAATAGTTTCAATTTCATCATTTGAAAATTGTCTGTTCATAAACTTTGACCATTTATCAATTAGAGAATGGCTTGATTTCTTATAAATTAGAGTTAATTCTCTATATATTTTGGAAATGAGGCGTTTATCCAAACCTTTAACTGTAAAAATATTTCCCAGTTCATTGCTTCCCCTCTAATCTTATTTGCATTAGTTTTGTTTGTATAAAAGCTTTTAAATTTGATATAATTAAAATTTTCTATTTTGTGATCAATAATGATCTCTAGTTCTTCTTTGGTCACAAATTCCTTCTTCTTCCACAAGTCTGAGAGGTTAACTATCCTATGTTCCTCTAATTTATTTATAATCTCATTCTTTATGCCTATATCATGAACCCATTTTGATCTTATCTTGGTGTACAGTGTTAACTGTGGGTCCATGCCTAGTTTCTATCATACTAATTTCCAATTTTCCCAGCAGTTTTGTCATATAGTGAATTCTTATCCCAAAATTTAGGATCTTTGGGTTTTTGAAATGCTAGATTTCTATAGTTATTGACTGTTTTGTCCTGTGACCTATTCCACTGATCAACTAGTCTATTTCTTAGCCAACACCAAATGGTTTTGGTGACCATTGCTTTATAATATAGTTTTAAATCAAGTACAGCTAGGCTGCCTTCATTTGATTGCTTTTTTCAATAGTTCCCTTGAAATTCTTGACCTTTTGTTCTTCCATATGAATTTTGTTGTTATTTTTTCTAAATCATTAAAATAATTTCTTGGGAGTCTGATTGGTATAGCACTAAATAAATAGATTAGTTTAGGGAGTATTATCATCATTATTATATTGGCTTGGCCTATCCAAGAGCATTTAATATTTTTCCAATTGTTTAAATCTGATTTTATTTGTGTGGAAAGTGTTTTGTAATTTTGCTCATATAATTCCTGAGTTTCCTTTGGTAGATATATTTCCAAATATTTTATGCTATCAACAGTTATTTTGAATGGAATTTCTCTTTGTATCTCTTGTTATTGGGTTTTGTTGGTGATATATAAAAATGCTGAGGATTTATGTGGATTTATTTTGTATCCTGCAACTTTGCTAAAGTTAGCTTTTTAGTAGAATCTCTGGGGTTCTCTTAAGTATACCATCATATCATCTGCAAAGAGTGATAAATTGGTTTCCTCATTACCTACTCTTAATTCCTTTGATCTCTTTCTTAACTCTTATTGTTGAAACTAGCATTTGTAATGCAATATTGAATAGTAATTGTGGTAGTGGGCAACCTTGTTTCACTCCTGATCTTACTGGGAATGGTTCCAGCTTATCCCCATTACATATGATGGTTAATGATGGTTTTAAATAGATACTCCTGATGATTTTAAGGAAAAGTCCATTTATTCCTATACTCTCAAGTGTTTTTATTAGGAATGGATGTTGAATTTTATCAAATGCTTTTTCTGCATCTATTGAGATGATCATATGGTTTTTGTTAGTTTGGTTATTGATATAGTCAATTATGCTAATAGTTTTCCTAATATTGAACCAGCCCTGCATTCCTGGTATAAATCCTACTTGGTCATGATGTATTATTCTGGGGATGATTTTCTGTAATCTTTTTGCTAATATTTTATTTAAGATTTTTGCATCAATATTCATTAGGGAGATTGGTCTATAATTTTCTTTCTCTGTTTTCAACCTATCTGATTTAGGTATGAGTACCATGTCTGTATCATAAAAGGAGTTTGATAGAACTCCTTCAATCCCTATTTTTCAAATAGTTTATTTAGCATTGGAGTTAATTGTTCTTTAAATGTTTGATAGAATTCACATGTAAATCCATCTGGTCCTGGGAATTTTTTCTTAATGAGTTGATTAATAGCTTGTTTTATTTCTTTTTCTAAAATGGGACTGTCTAATCCATTTACTTCTTCCTCTGTTAATCTGGGCAAGCTATATTTTTGAAGATATTCTTCCATTTCATTTAAGTTATCGAATTTATTGGCATAAAGTTGGGCAAAGTAACTCCTTATTATTGCTCTAATTTCCTTTTCATTGGTGAAAAGTTCTCCCTTTTCATTTTTAAGACTAACAATTTTAATTTCCTCTTTCCTTTTTTAAATCAAATTTACTAAGGATTTAGCTATTTTGTTGGTTTTTTCATAAAATCAACTCTTAGTTTTATTTATTAATTCAATAGTTTTTTACTTTCAATTTAATTAATCTCTTATTTTTAGAATTTCAAGTTTAGTGTTTGACTGGGGGGGAGAGGTGTTAATTTGTTCCTTTTCTAGCTTTTTTAGTTACAAGCCCAATTCATTGACTTTCTCTGTCTCTATTTTATGCAAGAAGGCCTCTAGAGATACAAAATTTCCCCTTATTACTGCTTTGGCTGCATCCCACACATTTTGATATAACATTTCATCATTGTCATTTTCTTGGGTAAAGTTATTAATTATGCCTATGATTTGCTGTTTCACTGAATCATTCTTTAGGATGAGATTATTTAGTTTCCATTTTTTTTTTTTCTATTTTCCCCTGACTTTTTATTGAATGTAATTTTCATTGCATCGTGATCTGAAAAGGATGCATTTACTATTTCTGCCTTTCTGCATTTGAATTTGAGGTTTTTATGTCCTAATATATGGTTAATTTTTGTATAGGTTCCATGAACTGCTGAGAAGAAAGTATACCCCTTTCTGTCTCCATTCAGTTTTCTCCAGAGATTTATCATATCTAACTTTTCTATTATTGTATTTACCTCTTTGACTTCTTTCTTATTTGCCTCTCACAGCTCTCCCTTTTTAGGATCCTTCCCTCCACCTTAGAGTTCCTCCCCTTTTCTTACCCCCTTTCCTCACAATTTCCGTATTCCATTCTGCTTAATTTAGTCCTGCCCTTTTCACTTTTTTCTCCCATTTTTCAATGAGGTGGGAGAAGTTCCTCTGTAAATTGAATATGTCTAATATTTTTCTCTTTAAGCCAATTCTGGTGAGAGTAAGATACACACTATGTTCATCCCCTTCCCTTCTTTTCCTCAGATATAGTAAGTTTCCTTTGCCTCTTTGTGAGATGTAGTACCTCCACTTAACCTTTTTCTTGTACAATTTCCTTTCTACCTCTAGTTTCTTTTTATATTATAACTGTAAAAGCAAATTATGCATGTGTTCTTTATGTATATTCATAACAGAAATACAATTCCCAAGATTTCTTTTTACATTTTTATGTTTCTCTTGAGTCCTATATTTGGAGATCAAACTTTTTGTTTAGTTTAGTTTTTTTTTTCATCAGAAATAGATGAAATTCACCTATTTCATTAAATGTCTATCTTTTTTTCCTGAAAAAAAAAGCCGCACATTTTGGCTGGGTAAGTTATTCTTGGCTGCATACCAAGTTCTTTAGCCTTTTGGAATATCAGATTCCCAATCTTTCGATCATTTAATGTGGAAGCTGCTAAATCCTGAGTAATCCTTATTGTGGCTCCTCTATATTTGAATTGTTTTTCCTAGCTGCTTGTTGTACTTTTTCCTTGGTCTGATCTGGAATTTAGCCACAATATTTCTTAGAGTTTTGATTTTGGGGTCTGTTTCAGTAGGTGATCAATGAATTCTTCCAATGTCTATTTTACTCTCTGTTTCTATAATATCTAGGTAGTTCTCTTTGATAACTTCCTGGAAAAATAGTGTCTAGGCTTTTTAATTTTCATGAAGTCCAGTAATCCTCAGATTATCTCTTCTAGATCTATTTTCCAGGTCTATTGTTTTTCCAAGAAGATATTTAATGTTTTTTTCCTAATTTTTCATTTCTTACAGAATAATAATATTCCATAACATTTACATACCTTAACTTATTCAGCCATTCTCCAATTGATGGGCATTCACTCAGTTTCCAGTTCCTTGTCACTACAAAAAGAGCTGCCACAAACATTTAATATCTCTTTGGGATATAAGCCCAGTAGAAACACTACTGGATCAAAGGGTATGCACAGTTTGAAAGCTTTTTGAGCAAAGTTCAAAATTGTTCTCCAGAATGGTTGAATCTGTTCACAATTCCACCACAATATATCAATGTCCCAGTTTTCTCACATCCCCTCCAACATTGATCATTATCTTTTCCTATCATCTTAGCCAATATGAGAAGTGTATATAGTCCTACCTCAGAGTTATCTTAATTTTGCATAAGATTTTTTAGAGTTTATATTTTTAGCCAGTGTTTGTTTTGTCTCTATTTTCTTCCTTGAAGCACATGCACATACACATAAACATACATATATGCATATATTATATGATTTTGAAAATCTTAAAATGCCTTATAAATTTAGGATTTTATTTTCATTATCAATGGGTTCTCATCTTTTCAATTTAATTCCTTTAGAAATAAGAGAGGCATAACTCAATATCCAGTCTTATTCTTCTCTATTTAGTGTTCTGTAGAACCTTGCATAAATTTAGGTGGTGAATAGCAGATTTTTTTTTTTGAGAATCAAATAAAAGTGTTAAGAGGGAAACTCATTTTATCTTGGCTTACTGACAATATCTTTTGAATAGCTTCAGTAATAAATAATATGGTGGAAATAATATGAGTCTCATCGTGTTTCGATGTGGTTAATTTCTTCTGCATATTTCTATATTTTGAAAGCTTTTTATCATATGTTCTTTGGATATTATACATGTTATGTACATTTGGCTATATGTATTTGGCATATATGTTAGTGGAGAAGCTAAGTTATGCAGTGGATAGAGCTCCAGACTTTGAATCAGGGAAACCTGAGTTCAAATATGATCTCAAACATTGAATAGTTAAGTGATTCTTGTTTGCTTCAGTTTCCTCATCTGCAAAATGAATTGGAAGGAAATCACTCCAGTATCTTTGCTAAGAAAACCCCAAATTGTGTCATAAAGACTTAGACATGATAGAAATAACTGAACAATAGCAAGAGTATATATTGGAGATCATGTCATTATCTATTAAAAATATTGTTTTGGTATATAGGTGCATTAATGTTATATTGAGGTTAATGTAGTCAACTGTTTATTCTGTAAGACTGCTCTAATTCCAGGAACTTCTTTGCTAAATTCTCAAAGGTATTTGGGATTTCATAGATATAATATGGGGATTCCTCATGTCTTAGTTTTTGATGGATAAGGACCTTTTGGAGTACAATGGACCTATGATTGCCTCAGTAATAAAGCTCTCTACAAAGGTCCAAATCAGAAGCTACCAATGTTATTTCATCCTGTGTGACTTCTGTTTACCTCCTTTAATAAATCCTTCACAGAAAATCAGCCTAATAATGATGACATATCCTTTCTCTATAAGAGTAATTAGCTTTCCTCTGTATGACTAGGTGGGCTGCTGTATATAATAAGATAGCCTTCCTCTGCCTCTATTAAAATTTATGAATGTATCAACCTATCAAGAAAGTTGTATTAATTAGCTTTTTTTTGGGTATCTGACAAAACCTTCTCCATTTAATGATATCTTTCAAGGATTCTATTTTTATACTTACTTCTTGCAAGTTATTGTTATTGTAGTCTCTGAAGCCTGATCCTCTCATCAATTCCAACCCATATTCATGATTAAAAAACCACAACAAACAAAAAATAAACTCAGAACTCATTTTTCTAACATTTACCTTGGTTTTTTCCCCCAATTTTTTTATTTTTGGGGATCAATATATTTTTTATTTTTAATACACATTACTTTATGAATCATGTCAGGAGAGAAAAATCAGAGCAAAAGGGAAAAACCATGGAAGAGATAAAAAAAAGTGAACATAGCATGTGCTGATTTACATTCAGTCTCAGTTCTTTTTCTGGATGCAGATGGCATTTTCTGTCCAAAGTCTATTAGGATTGCTTTGGGTAACTGAAATACTGAGAAAAACCAAGTCATCATCACACATTCTTGCTGTTATTGTGTACAGTGTATTCCTGGTTCTGCTTGTTTTGCTCAGCATCAGCTTGTATAAATTGTTTAGGCCTTTCATTCATCATTTTTTATAGAACATTAACATTCCATTATCTTCATATACACAACTTGTCCAGTCATTTCCCAATTAATGAGCATCATGTGGATCCCTTTTTGCACTTTTTTTTTTTTTTTTTTTGCACATGTGGGTCCTTTTCCCTATAATATTTCCTTGGAATACAGGCACTGCTGGGTCAAAGGATATGTACAGTTTTATAGGCCTTTGGGCATCATTACAAGTTGCTCTCCAGAATGGTTGGATCAGTTCACAACTTCACCAACAAGGAATTAGTATCCCAGTTTTCCCACATCTCTTCCAACATTTATCAGTCTCTTTTCCTATCACCTTAGCCAATCTGAGAGATGTGAGGTAGTACCTCAAAGTTGTTTTAATTTGCATTTCTCTAATCAATATCTATTTAGAGCATTTTTTCACATAATTATATAAGGCTTTAATTTTGTCATCTGAAAATTGTCTGTTCATATGCTTTGATCATTTTTCAATTGGGAATGACTTGTATTCTTATAAATTTGACATAATTCTTTATATATTTTAGGAGCACGACCTTATCAGAAATACTGGCTATCAAGATTTTCCCCAGCTTTGTACTTTCTTTTTTGATCTTGTTTCTGTTGGTTTTGTTTGGCAAAAACTTTTTAATTTAATGCCATCAAAGTTGTCCATTTTCCTTTCATAATGTTCTCTAGTTATTCTTTGGTCATAAATTCCTCCCTTCTCCAAAGATCTGATAAGCAAACTATCCCTTGCTCTCCTAATTTGTTTATAGTATCATTCTTTATGCCCAAATCAGGCATCCATTTTGATCTTGTTTTGGAATAGGATGTGAGATGTAGGTCTATGTCAAGTTTCTGATATGTTATTTTCCAGTTTTCCCAGCAATTTTTGTCAAATAGTGAGTTCTTATTTTCAGAAATTGGAGGCTGGGAGTTTATCAACTACTAGATTACTATAGGTCTTGATTATTGTATCATATGTATTTAATCTATTCCACTGATCCACCACTCTATTTCTTACCTAGTATCAAATGATTTTGATGATTGCTGTTTTACAATATAGTTTTAAATCTGGTACTGCTAAGCCTCAATCCTTTGTTTTTCATTAATTCTCTTGATATTCTTGATCTTTTGTTCTTCCAGATGAATTTTGTATTATTTTTTCTATTTTTATAAAATAATTTTTGGCAGTTTGATTGGTATGGCACTGAAAAAATAGATCAATTTAGGTAGAATTGTCATTTGTATTATATTAGCTTTGTCTAACCATGAGGAACTGATATTTTTCCAATTGTTTAGATCTGACTTTAATTGTGTGAGAAGTGTTTTATAATTGTTCATATAGTTCTTGGGTTTATCTTAGTAGGTAGACCCCCCAAGTATTTTATTTTGTCTACAGTGATTTTTACTGGGATTCCTCTTTTTATCTCTTGCTGATGGGTTTTGTCTGAAATATATTAGAAATGCTGATGATTTGTATGGGTTTATTTTATCACCTTAGGTTTGTTAAGCAACAATTTTACTTGTCACTTTGCTTTCCTTTTGAATGTTTTTCACCCCTGTTCAGAGCAGAACAAACATCAAAAGCATTTCGTTCATATACAAAAGAATTGTCTCAGAGTCCATCCCTGGTTACTACACCACATACCATATAATGTTGCAGAGTGTATAGTTTCTTTTCTCTCCTTGTTTTATAGGCAATATCTCTGATCATTAGAACTCTTTTGCTATTGGAATTTCACTTAGCTACTTTAATTTAACCAAAGCTTGCACTAGGCAAGTTTGAGATGTCAGGGAACTCAAAATAGGAGTTGAAGACCAGTTGCATATGCACTTTATCATGTGTCACTTAAATTCTCTGGGCTTTGGTTCCTCATATGTAAAATGAAAGAGTTTGACTAGATGGCTTTTAAACTTCCTTCTAAATCTGAATTTATGAGTCATCCTAAAGATCTTTTAATGTAGATGCAAGGTTTATTGATAACACATACAGTGATCTGGTAGACAAAGGGAATGGAAATTATGGATGCTGTGGCTATCCCATTATTGTTATGTATCATAGTTCATTTGGGTTTGATCTTTTTGAAAATAGTAAGTTTTAAAAATTCTTTTTTCCCCAAGGTAATTGGGGTTAGGTTACTTGTCCAGATTTATACAACTAGTAAGTGTTAAATGTCTGAGGCTAGATTTGAACTCTGGTCCTCCTAACTTCAGGCCTGGTACTCTGTCTGCTATGCCATCAAAATGTCCTTAGATTTCTTTTTAAAATATTTCATTTTTAATTTATGAAATAGCACAAACATTTCCATGACACAGTAGAATTACAAAAAGAAAAAGATGCTTGCATATGAAACTACAAGTCTATTATGTAAAACTTGCTGGTCCTTTAAATATATAATGAAATTATCATGCAACTGTCTTTTTGTTCTTTGTTTTTCTTCCCTCTACACACTTTCAGAGATATAGTTTTGTTAGACATAAATATGTGTGTACATATATGTATGTATGCATTCATATTTGTATGTATAAATATAATTTAAAATCATTGTATACTTACTAAGAGAGAGAAGTTCTATCTAGAATGTTATACTGAACCAGATGACTTCAAAATGGTCAGAAAAAGCCTCATTTATTATGAAGAGAGCAAGGAACTAGACACTTTCCCTTTCATTTGTACCAAAGTATCTAAGACATGTAGGCCCTAGCAATCTTTGAATTTATCAGGCTAGATAAAGATGAATTCAAGATTGGTAGAGTTCCTTTTGTATTGAAGTCCTCTATTTATCAATTCATTCATCATGATAGGTCCTTCCAATTATCTCTTCTCTTTTTAGATAAAGGGGCCTCAGAGCTGAAGACTTCAATGCTTTAAAGGCCGCTTTATAATCCCTCCTTCTTTGGAGTCATCTCTCTCTCTCTCTCTCTTTTTTATTATAACTTTTTATTGACAGAGCCCATGCCTGGGTAATTTTTAAATAACATTATCCCTTGCACTCACTTCTATTCCGACTTTTCCCCTCCCTCCCTTCACCTCCTCCCCCAGATTGCAAGCAGTCCTATACAAGTTAAATATGTCACAGTATATCCTAGATACAATATATGTGTGCAGAACCAAACAGTTCTCTGGTTGCACAGGGAGAATTGGATTTAGAAGGTAAAAATAACCTGGAAAGAAAAACAAAAATGCAAGCAGTTTATATTCATTTCCCAGTCTTCTTTCTTTGGGTATAGTTGCTTCTGTCCATCCTTGATCAATTGAAACTGAGTTAGATCTCTTTGTCGAAGAGATCCACTTCCATCAGAATACATCTTCATACAGTATCGTTGTTGAGGAATATAATGATCTCCTGGTTTTGCTCATTTCACTTAGCATCAGTTCATGTAAGTCTCACCAAGCCTCTCTGTATTCATCCTGCTGGTCATTTCTTACAGAACAATAATATTACATAACATTCATATGCCACAATTTATTCAACCATTCTCCAATTAATGGGCACCCATTCATTTTCCAGTTTCTAGCCATGGAGTCATCTTTTTCTTCCCTTTCCAATTTAACTTCTGTGTTATCTCATGTCTCCTTCTCACAGTATACACCCTGTCACTTGTCCAAACTCCTATTTCTTAATGATAATTGGCTTTTCATTCATCCATTTACTCATTGTTTTGCCATTCAATATATATTTAGAATATGCATATTATCTTCATTAAGATAATATATAATACATATATAAATAATAAAGCTCCTTTTCCCTACTCGTAATTTTTCAATTCCTCTTTTTTTTTTCTGTCTCCTCCTTTTTTCTTCTCTCTGAACCTCAGAAAATGTCTTGTCCATTTTAGGCCATTCTTGCTGTGGTATCCCTGGGTGTCAAAAGATCTGTATTTGAGTCTCAGTTCTGACACTAGCCATATGATTTTGGAAAAATTTTTGTAACACTCTCTCTGAATATTAATTTTCTTATCTATAATATGTAAATAAAAATACTTGGATTATTTATTTCTCTACAGAGTTCTGGATAAAATACTCTATAAAATTTAAAGCATTGGGAAATGTAAACTGCTATTGTGATTTTTATCTGAAATCCAGCTTCTTATCTTCATCTATTTCTTCCTGAAACAACACTTGCTATCTTCCTACTTCATCAGCTTTCCTATAACATCTAAGAAGTACTTAAAGTTGAAAGCTCAGCACTTTTATTTTTCTCTGTGTATTCTAAGACCTTGAAACTGGCCAAACTGTGCCCATCTCCTTTTGATTCTTTTTATTGAAGCTGGTATAAATATCCCTTCCTCTCTATAGGGGTAAAATTATTTTGTTTTCCAGAAGACAGTGCAATATATTCTTTCTCTCCATACCTAAGTGAAGATTTCCTGGCTATATATTATGTTATATGTTATATATTTCTTGATAAAAAGTTGCTTAAATTCTGAGTTTGATTTTTTTCACTCTGTAAAATAGGGATAAAGCCAGTGTCACGCCAAGTTTGCCCTCATTAGAGAAGGTGCTGTACTCTATGAGCAAAGTAGAATTGAATTAGCTCAGAACAAACATGAGATCCACAGTTAGAGAAGCTGTCCCAAATGTTCATAGGGACTATTTGTGTCTGACCTGTGGCAGAAAATGCAAGGTCATATTGATCTGACCAGCTAGTCAGACACATTGTAACTCTACTTTAACATAGGGATGTCATTCTGATCCTCTTTGAGAATGAAGGACAACAACTAACCAATCAGCCTCACAATAATATAGCTATCATTTTATGTGCATTTATTACTAGGAGCAATCTCTCCTCCATCTTTCTTTTCAATTTTGATATTGTTCCCCTTTGATGTTGTCTAACTCTGCTCCTAAAAATTTGGTAATACATGCCACAATTTCATTTCATATTTTTTGTAGTCCTAATTCCATGCAGATCTGTAATTTTTACTGAAATTATTTAAATATTTATGAACCAAGTTACTTCACTTCTTATAAATATGGACATTATCTTTGTGATCAACCTCAGATAATCTTGAGATTTCCTGTGCTTAGCTACACTAGTCCTTGAATGATATACATATGAGTTGGATACGCAAGGTTTTTAGATATTGGTTGGAGTATTATGAAACCTAAATGAGAAAATGGATGTAAAACACTTTGAAAATCTTAAAACATTACATTAATGTTGGTTATCATCACTATCACCACCACCATCCTAACGTCACTAGACTTTGAAGTCTTCTGATATCTTCATTCTCCGAGTTTTCTATCACATTCCTGCAACCTTCATATCAGTGTGCTGGTAAATGTTTAATAACTGAGCTTTCTTGGGGAATTCACACACACACACACACACACACACACACACACACACACACACTCCCCCCATCTTTAAATTTGATCTGCATTAGCATCACTTTCTTAAATGTAAGATGACAATCAAGAAAACAATGAATCAAGTTGTGATTTGTAGCTATTGTCAATTTCTGAGATAAAAATGATCACACTGAAAATACACAATCAAGTCTCAGGAGGTAGAGAAGGGTAGCATCTCTTCTTGAACTCCACTGCCATAACTGCTGGTAACTAGCTTCAACTCCATGATGAGTCATGAAAAGAATTATAACCAATAATAACCAATACAATCAATGTTTGATTACTGAAGGGGATGAAAGTGGGATTGAGAAAAATTATATACCAATTTTCCTACCATTTTCAACAATTTCTTCTATTTCCTTGCTTAAACAAATTGTGACTTTTCCTTTTTTCCTAAAAAAAGTCAAACTGTCCTTTGGAACCTTCCAAGCTGAAGCAGTTTACCAAGCTCCCTAAATGTATATGGTTTAGCACAAACTTTGATGCTACCTGGCTTCCATACTGTTTCTCTGTAACAACCATCTCTTTCCTTTTCCAGCATCCTAGCAATTCATTTGTACCACCTTTTATATTCTTCTCTTTTGTTCTCACCTGCCAACCTTCATGACATTCAATTATTTTGGTAACTTTAGTTACTTGTCTCATTTTTCCCTCTACTCTATCCTTAGACATTGATAACTTCAACTCCAAGGACTTCCTTCTCTATTCAATTACATCCATAGTTATGTTTAAGAGTTCTCAAAATTGTTCCACCTCCATTTCAATCCAGTTCCATTCTGTTCAATTCAACTTGATTTAGTTCAACGAATGTTCATTTACTTTGACATTCCATTCTGCCTTACTCTGCCCTCTGAATATGTTCTGTGCTCTCTTTCCTTTTTGTCTTTGTGTTCACTGTTGGTCAAACTGGAGTTTCATCCTATTGCCACTCATGACTTATTTAATTCTGCCCATTCCATTTCTAAAACCTATTTCAAATCCATCTATCTTACAAGTTGACTATGATGATTAAATGAGATAATGGACATCAAATACTTTATAAGCTTTAAATTGTTTCTTATACAAATGTAAACTTTAGTTAATATTATTATTGAAAGTTAGCCTGATCCTGTTCCAATAATATTATGATGATGAGAGCCATCTACTCCTAGAGAGCCGGGACTGAGGATGGATTACAACATAGTATTTTAATCTTTTTGTTGTGGTTTGTTTTAATTTTATTTTGTTTCTCACTTTTATCTGATTTTTCATGCACAGTAAGATAATTATATAAATATGTATTCCTATTTTGAATTTATATATATATATATATATATATATAATCCAATAATATGTAATCCAATATATGGTTATATATATATTATATTATATGTAATATAATATATATAATTATATTACATATAATATAATATATATATAAAACCATATATTGGATTACATGTTATCTAGGGGAGGGAGTGTGGGGGGAAGGAAAGGAAAATTGGAACACAAGTTTTTTCAAAGGTCAGTGTTGAAAAATTTATCCTTGCATATGTTTTAAAAACAAGAAACTTCAATAAAAATGAAAAAGTTAGCCTAATATGGCTTACTTGGATATGACTGGCCTTGGAATTGGGAGACCTTTATTTGCATGTCTTGTATTTGAACATATTAGCATCTCTTAAACAATCTAAGGTTTAATCTGGTTTCAGAGGTCTATAGATAGAGTGAGTTTCTACATTAGATCACTAACCAGATGACTTCACACACATTAATATCATTATTAGTCTTTTTATCTCTGGCCAAAGTAACAAGTGAAGTAACATTTATTCTCACTTGTCTATTGAGCAACCTTGAAAAAGTCACAACTTTGAAGAGGAAGGGGGAAGGCTAGAGGATCTCTAAAAGTCTTCCAGCTCAGAATTATGATCCTAGCTCTAAATCAACAAGGATTTATTTTTAAAAGGAGATGAAGAAAGATACTATTTGCATCCAGAAAAAGAACTGGCAAATAGAAGATGTATAGAATAATTTTACCTACATTTGTGTTTAATGGCAGCCATTTCTAAGGTAGAAAGGGAAGAGAAAGGAAAAAAAATAGAAATTTGTGTGATAACCATATTATATATTTAAAAGGAATAGCAAGTTATATGTAATATATTTCTAGCTTCATGTGAAATATTTTTATTATTTTACATAAATTCCTATTTTTTCACATATTAAAATTAAAGTTATATGACACATATTAACTAGGAGTAAAGTATCACTTCACCATAGCAGGGGAATTATGGGCCTTGTTAATTCATTTCAACAAACATTTGTGAAATATCCTCTATGTATTGAGTACTTTAATGATAGTTGAGGGTTATGAAAATGAACAAATACACAATTCCTGCCCTCAAGGAGTTTTCTGCTTACTAAGAGAAATACAATGCAAGCATGGTATTAAATAAAATAAAAGGGGGGGGGGATGGAGATTCAAAGAACTCAAGGAAAATTTGAAGGAACACACTCTATTCAGGTGGAGGAATGAGGGAAAGCTTCATGGAATAAGTACTGAGCTTTGAAAGAGGAGCTAAACTAGTGGGATCACACTCAATAGAAATGGGGACAACTAAGCCCTGTGGATAACAAATTGGCTTATAAAATCACATATTAACATTATCTATATCTTATTATATGTTTAATTATTTTGTTAAATGTTTCCCAATTAATTTTAATTGGAGGATTACAGGCTCTGCAAATTGCATTTAATAGATTTTAGCCAAATCATTGACAAAGAGGGAAAAGAAGGACTCTTAGAAGGGTAAAAAGGGTGCGTTAAAAATTCTGCATGGTTGAGAGGGGACAAGCTATGGCTAAGAGCCAGGAGTCTTTTCTAGTCAGATACAAAATGAATGAAGAAGAATAACTCAAAGAAAGTATGGAAAAGTTGGCCAGAATCAGATTGGATTTTAAATAACAGCCTATGGGTTTGTATTTTATTATATGAGAAAATTCAAAACAATGTTAAAGTAATAGTTTGTCTTCTATTATGTAACTAAATAAAAGAAAGTACAAATTAACTTGCTTCCAATTAAAAATAGAAGAGAAAAAATATCTCACATTTAGTATATAAAAATCAAGGTCTTTGGATCCAAGAGAGATTTTTAGGAATCACCTAGTCCAGGGGTTCTTAATATTTGTGTGTGTATCATAGAGTCTTTTTGGAAGTCTACTGTAATTTAGTTCTTTCTGGCATTCCTTAAAAATCATAAAATAAAATAATTAGGAATACAAAGGAAATTGTTTATATTGCAATAGTTTGTAATCTGTCTGTCCATCTGTCTATCTCTCTAATCAAATTCATGAATCTCTATAAATCCATTCATAGAACTCTTTGGTGGTCTTAATGCCTCTGATGATATGTACTCTGTATAACAGAATGAGATATCAGCCTGTTATAGGGAGGTGGAGGCTGGCTCTTGTACCTGAGTTGATTTGGCAAATATGTAATGAGCAATCCCAAAGAGCTTGACTCAAACATTTCCACTTGGTTGATTGAAGTTTGTTCATTTCTAGAGTTTTGGTTATTAATCCTTTTGCTTTCTTGTTTCAATATCAATTTTAGCAATTTCTTCCTTCTATAATGGGTACCAATCCAAAAGTTCTCTATAGGCAAACAGACACATTTACACACCTACACACAGATCCACCCACACCTCCCCCATACACACATCACCCCAAACAAAAAACTGGACACTAATTATTTTACATGCTCTCACAAGAAACAGATTTGCTGGGAACTGATTGTAGATAATTTATTATTGATTCCAACCAATAAAGGGACAACATGGGTCATTTCACTAATTCCAAATAATTTTTATTTGAATCAGCTTAAATGTATTTTGTGGACCATGCCATCCCAAAAAGTAAAACTAATGGATTACCATGGATTAATCTAACATAAAGTGTGGTGAGTTCAAATGTTGGAGTTCTTGTTCTTCTCAAAACACAGCCGGTTTAGCTTAGGGCCCTCTGAATATCTCCAAATCCAAAGGTTCTGTCCTTCAGCCTCTGTCTCTGCTTTCTTCAGCCTCCAACCAGCACAGAGATGGAATGAATCTCTTGTCTCCTTCACTTGGGGCTCGGCTAGCTTTCTGGTGAGTCTTTCAGACCAGCTTGGTCTCAGTGGGGAAAGTGCAGGGGCCCAGCCACCAACCACAGTGATGTGAGATGAAGATGAATCTGGAATCTTGTCCACTGAACTCTCCACTCGTAGCTTTATCCTCTGAAAACTCTTCTTCTGCCACCAGCCAGCCAAGTGGAATATATTCTGCCTTGCCTCAGAGAGAGGGCTTCTGCAGTAATTCCGCTGAAATCTCCCAAAGTGCTCTGTGTCTGCACCAGAGTGCTCCTCTTCAATGCAGCTGAACTCTCTTCTGCGACCAGTCAGCCAAGTGGAATATATTCTTGAATAGCTCTCTCTTCACTGGCCTTATATCTGAATCTTCTGAGAGAATGGGATTATGGGTTTTCTCCCATAGTGCTCTCTGGCCCAAAGAGCTTCAAGGGAGGTGTGAACTCACAAAGTTACAGTTTACTTTGTGAAGCTGGCAAACTTGTAAACTCCAATGAGTAAAAGTGTAAACACAAGCATTGTACTAATTAGTTCTACTTAGTACCTTGTTTCAGGTTCTGGCCCAAAACATCTTCTTGTAAGATCAGATCAACTCTAATGAGTTAGCAGTTTGTAAGGATTCCAACAACAAAGGGTTGATTGTAAGGGATAGTAATACCTTGTTCTTCTCTACTATGTTAAACTATAGGTACATTTATACTTCTTCATTGTCTAATATTGAGTTATGTGATTATTTAATTACTTTTATATGTATATATATATAATTTTAGTAATTATGTATATTATTGTTTTGATTTTTCTTTTTTCTCTCTGCATCACTTCATATAAGCCTTCCAATATTTCTCTGTATTCTTTTTATTCCATCATATTCAAATGCCATAATTTATTCAACAGCTTATTATTTTAGACACACCATTTATACATATATCATAGATATTTCCTATGTGTACTGTGGATAGTGCCACAATGAATATTTTCACATAGAAAAGTTATTTTGTTGTTGTCAATGATTACCTTGAGGGCATCAACCAGTGGTGGGATCAATGTTTCAATATGTATGAAAGTTTTGCAATTTTTCTTTTTGTAGGTTTAAAATATTTTCCAAACTTGTTGAAGCTGTTCAAAACCTCTAAAAGTGGCAAACTAATATAAGCTAGTATCATTTTGCTTAGTTTCTAAAATACATGATGCACTTGAATTTAACTTGTTTGATAGTTGACATCTTAATATAAATTAATTTAACCATTGAAGATATTTAGGGATTTTCCAAACTATCTCTATTTGAATAATTTGATTGTACATTTTATGATTCCTCCCCCAAAAGTAAAGTTAATAGATTTGTCATGTGCTTATGATTGATCTAAAGGCAAAACCAAATGATTGTGATGTTAAAAGTGATCGTGAGTAATTGTGAGTTGGGTAGAAGCTAGAGGACTTGCATAGTTTATTAAAAGATAGAATGTACATATATACTTCCTAAGTTTGTAATTACATTGTCTAATATTAAGTTTTATAACCATTTAAAATTGCTTTAATTTACATAATTGCAATTATTGTGAATATTGTTATTTTGAGTCTTCTTGATTATCTCTGCCTTACTTCATACATCTAGCATTTCTCTGCATTCTCTATATTCCTTCATATTCATATGCCATAATTAGTTCTGCAGTTTCCAAGGTTATAGATAGACTGTTTGTTTCCATTTTGGGGGCTATACTGTAGATAGTACCACCATGAATGAGGCAGCTAGATAAAGTATTGGATTTGGTATCAGCAAGATTCATTTTTATGAGTTTAACCTCATAACCTCAGACACTTAGTAGCTGTGTGATCTTGAGCAAGTCATTTAACCCTGTTTGCCTCAGTTTCCTCATTTGTAAAATGTGCCAGAGAAGGGAATTATCACTCTAGTATCTTTACCAAGAAAATCCCAAATGGGGTTACAAAGAATCAAATATGATGACTGGAACAATGGAACAACAAAATCACTATGAATATTTTCTTGGAAAATTCTTTTATTGCTGTAATAAATAAATGACTTCCTTGTATCATCAACCCAACAATAGAATCACTGGGTCAATCAATATGAATGTTTAAAAATTTTTTCTTTTTATATTTTTAAAATATTTTTACAAATTTGTTAAACTATTCATGACTTCATAAGCAACAAACTAATATGAATTGCCTGCATTTTGCTTTGTTTCTGAAATATAAGGCATCCTTGAAATCACCTTCCTTAATAAATGACTCCTTAACATGTAAATGAATTTAACTTATTGAAACTCTTGAGAATTTGGAACATGGTATTTGATATTCCTTTTATTTTCATATTTTGGTTGGTTCACATCTAAGCTAGTATTTGTCTTCAAAGAGCTTATGTTGGAACAGAGACCTTACCTCCTGCTGATCTGAAAGAAAGGGTAAAAAGCCTGAGGTAGCAGGACTACTTGCTTTTGTAACAACTCCTCTTGCCTTTGCACTTAAGGGGAGAAGGAGGGATGTTGGTCCCCATCACTGAACCAATCTGTAAACTATTTGCTAATGGTTACCAATTTCTGTTAGATACTCAGAATAGATAACATTTCTGTATTTATATCATTGGACAGAATTCTTCATTTCTAATAAAAATTATTGTTTTTTTTTTCTTTTTTAAGTTTCTGGACACCCAGTAATCAAGAAAGCTGACATTCGGATTGTTGGAAAATTAGTAGCCAGATCCATGAGAGAGAGGAGAATGAAAATACGTTTCAAATCACCAGATGAATAATCAGGTGAAAGAGTATCTTTTTTCTTTGAATTCATTGAGATGGATCGACTTTTTGTGGAGAAAACAACAATCCTGATCATATTATGGACAAATCTGGTGGCTCAAAGAAGAAAAGAACAAGAAAATCTAAGCATAGATCTAATAGTTTCCCATAAAATGTATGTACCTGCTTTATCATACCAATAAATGTGAATGCAAGTAACAATTTTAAAAACATAAAAAGTCTCTTGTTAGACAGCTGATTTTGTTTTGCCATAAATCAGCATCATACTATCTTTGAATTAGGAAAGGTCTTGGAAATCATTTTCAATTCTTACCTGAAGTATGAGCTTCCTCTAGAACTCCCACATTTTTAAATTTGAAGGCATACATAATTAAGTAGGATGAATAATTGAATGAATAAGAGAATTCAGGTCTAGTTACATTCTAATAGTCTTAAATGATAGGTTAAATTTAACAAGATTAATTCATAGTAATATGTGTAGAAGCCTACACATAATTTCTGCTGGGGCTGGAGTTTGGAAGAACTGAGTTCAAATGTGGCTTTAGGAATAATTAGCTATGTGATCCTGATGTACTTAATCTCTGTCTTATCCACCAGAAAAGGAAATGGCAGAACATTCCAGTATCTTTGCCAAGAAAATCACATAGATAATATGGTTCATGGGCTCATAAAGTAAGACATGACTGAACAAATATAACTTCAAAAAATCAATAACAAAAGTAGAGAATGTATAGATATAGCTACGAGTATCAGGCACACTTCCCAAAGTAGCCCATGACACCTTGTTTAACCACATCACCACGGGTTATAGCAGTGACTAACATTGAGCTATAAACAAAAGTTTGACTAAATCATAATAAAAAGGGTTGGTAAATCTCGTGTCAGCCACTGGGGTCATAGGATTAACCCAAATTAACAGAAGAACGGCGTGAAGTGTGTTTAAGCATTCTTACTAAATAAAGTTAAAGCTCAACTGTGCTGTAATATGCCCTAGTTGATATTAAAATACGCAACTTACGTGACTTTACCTCTGAGACAGCAGTTCATCTTCAAAAGAGTTAAGGTTTTTAAATAACTACAAGTTCAATATGAGTAAACAGTGCTCTGTTACTGACAAAAAAAATAGTAAAAACAACAAAACCCCAGAACAAACCACTAGTGTTAATCTTAGAAGTAATGATCGTAATCATTCATTTTCCATCTAAATACTTTTCGTGATTCATTTCAGCTTTGCCATTATTTAGCTATACAATATTGGATGAGTCACTTCAATTTTGAGATCCTTAGTTTATCCATCTGTCAAATGGAGATAATTAAATTTCAACTACCAACTTTAAAATTGGAAATACTGACTTTAGCTGTTGTAAAGATCAAACATCATTTTTGGAGGTGATTTTCAAACTGTAAGACATTATATAAATACAACTAATTATTACTGTCATTGTCTATGTAATAACCTACTCAAATTTTTGTTAAAATTTTTATATATTTTGATTTAATGACACCCTTATTTTCAAATATATATTCCAAATCTGCTCCTTCTTCCTACCATTCATGCTTTATAACAAAGAATAAAAAGAAATCTGTTGTTTAGCAAAATCAATCAATATATTCCCTGAATCTAAGAGTATATGAAATATTCTGTATTCCCTAATCCCCTACATTTAAGGAGAGAAGAAGGAAAGAGAGCACATTTTCTAATCTCTATAGTAAGAAAAATTATAATAATTATGCAATATTTATTTTCAGTTTTTTGTTCTATTATTATATAAATTGTGTTATAGAATATTTGAATTTTTTATAGTCATTGTATGTATATTGTTCACTAGATTATATTTCTTTTATTTTGCTATTTCTATGTGGCTAACTCATTTCTTTTTTTTTTAATAAAGTTTTTTTTTTAATTTTCAAATTACATGAATAGTTTTCAACATTCACCCTTGCAAAACCTTATGTTCTGAAAATTTTTTCTCCCTCCCTTCTCCCTATCCCCTCCCTTAGATGTCAAGTAATCCAATATATATTAAACATGTACAATTTTTCTATCCATATTCCCACAATTATCATGCTGCACAAGATAATTCAAAAAGGGGAAAAAACCAAGAAAACAAAATGCAAGCAAACAACAATAACAAAAAAGAAAATACTATGATGTGATCCATAATCAACCCTCACAGTCCTGTCTCTGGGTGCAGATGGCTCACTCAATCACAAGACCATTGGAACTGGCTTGAATCACCTCCTTGTTGGAAAGAACCAAGTCTATCACAGTAGATCATTGCATAATCTTGTTGTTGCTGGTTACTATGTTCTCTTGGTTATACTCTCTTCACTTAGCATCAGTTCATGTAAGTCTCTCTAGGCTTCTCTGATCGTTTATTATAGAACAACGATATTCTATAACATTAATATATGATAACTTATTCAGCTATTCTCTTACTGATGGGCAGGTTCCAGTTCCTTGCCACTATAAAAAGGGCTGCTACAAACATTTTTGTCTATGTGAGTCCGTTTCCTCTTTTTATGATCTCTTTTTTATGATCTTTTTTATGATCTTTGCCCAATAGAGATACTGCTGGATGAAAATGTATGAATAATTTGATATCCCCTTGGGCACAGTTTCATATTACTCTCCAGAATTGTTGGAGCAGTTCACAGCTCCACCAACAAAGTATTAGTGTCCCAATTTTCCCAAATCCATTTTGACATTCATCATTATCTTTACTGTCATCTTAGCCAAACTGAGAGGTATGTAGTGTTATCTAAGAGTTGTCTTAATTTGCATTTTTATAATCAATAATGATGTAGAACATTTTTTCATATGAATAGAAATAGTTTTAATGTATTCATCTGAAAATTGTCTGTTCATATCCTTTGAGTTTTTATCAATTAGGAGAATGGCTAATATTCTTATAAATTTGAGTCAATTCTCTCTACATTTTAGAATTGAGGCCTTTATCAGAACATTTAGATGTAAAATGTTTTTCCACTTTACTGGTTGCCTTTCTAATCTTGTCTGCATTGGTATTGTTTGTACAAAAACTTTTTAACTTAAAATAATTATATCCAATAATATACTCACATTCTTCTTTGGCCCCAAATCCTTCTTTCTCTGAAGGGTTGACTCTCCTTTGCTTTTCTAAATTGCTTAAGACATCACTCTTTATGTCTAAATCATGAACCCATTTCAATCTTATTTTAATATGGTGTGTTAGGTATGGGTCAATGCCTAGTTTCTACCATATTAATTTCCAATTGGAAAAGGTAGAAAACTCCCAAGAAGTGCAGGGAAACAGAATTTATGAATTGGAAAAGGTTAAGAATTCCCAAGAAAGTAGGATTTGTGAATTGGAAAAAGAAAATAACTCACTAAAAAAAAAAATTAGTGAAATGGAAAAAAATTCCATAGAGCAAAACAACTCATTTAAAAACTCAATTGAATATATACAAAAAGAAGTAAAAAAAAGCTAATGAAGAAAATAACTCATATACAAAAAGAAGTAAAAAAAGCTAATGAAGAAAATAACTCACTAAAAATCAGAACTGAACAAATAGAAATGACTGATTCATTGAGACATCAAGAAATAATTAAGCAAAACAAAAAAAAAATGAAAGATTGGGAAAAAAATGTCAAATATTTACTTGGAAAAAAAAAACAGACCTCCAGGTCTAGGAGACCTCCATAGATCTAGGAGAGATAACCTGAGGATCATTGGACTAACTGAAAATTATGATGAAAAAAAGAGCCTTGATACTATTTTATAGGAAATTATCAAAGAGAACTGCCCAGAACTAATAGAACCAGAAGGTAAAATAGGCATTGAAAGAATTCATTGAACCCTTCTGAAAAAGACCCTAAAACTCCAAGGAATATTGTGGCCAAATTTTAGAATTTTCAGACTAAATAAAAAATATTACAAGCAGCCAGGAAAGAACAATTCAAATACCAAGGTGCCACAATAAGGATCACACAAGATCTGGCTACCTCAACATTAAAGGATCGAAGGCCCTGGAATCTGATATTCCGAAAGGCAAAAGAATTTGGAATGCAGCCAAGAATAAACTACCCAGCTAAGCTGAACATTTTTTCCATGGAAGAAGATGGACATTTAATGAAACAGAGGAATTCCATTTGTTACTAAGGAAAAAAAAACAGACCTAAACAAAAAAAATGATCTCCAACAACAGGACTCAAGAGAAGTAGAGAAAGGTAAAAGGAATTCTTGAGAACTGTATTTCTGTTGTGGATGTACATAAAAACCACATGTATAATTTGATTTTACCGATATAACATAAAAAAGGGAAGTAGAAATGGAAAGGGGAGTGTCAGAAAAGGGGAAAAGGGGAGATAAAAAGAGGGAAACTACATGTGACAATGAGGCAAAGGAAACCTATCATATCTGAGGGAACTTAGAGAGGGGGGAGGAACATTGTGTGAATCCTACTCTCATCAGAGTTGGCTCAAAGAGGAAATAATTGACATATTTGTTTTACAGAGAATCTTCTCTCACCTCATTAAAAAGTGGGAGAGGAAAAGGGAAAGGGAAAAAGAGTAATAAGGGAAGGGTACAAGAAAGGGGAAGGGGATTCAAAGGGAGAAGGGAAGGATCCTAAAGAGGGAGAGCTGCGTGACACAAGTGGGACCAATAAATTTAATACTAGGGAAGGGGGGAAGGTGAGCAAGAAAAAGAAAAGCATGATCTTGGGATATTAGGATGGCAGGAAATGCAGAATTAGTCATTTTAACCATAAATGTGAATGGGATGAACTCTCCCATAAAGAGGATGCAAATAGCAGACTGGATCAAAAGTCAGAACCCCACAATATATTGTTTACAGGAAGCAGATTTAAAATGGGGAGATACATACAGAGTAAAGGTAAAAGGCTGGAGCAGAATCTATTATGCTTCAGGAGAAATAAAAAAAGCAGGGGTAGCCATCCTGATCTCAGATCAAGCAAAAGCAAAAATTGATCTAATTAAAAGAGATAAGGAAGGAAACTATATCTTCCTAAAGGGTACTATAGACAATGAAGCAATATCAATATTAAACATAAGTTAAGAGAGTTGTGAGAAGAAATAGACAGCACAACTATAATAGTGGGAGTTCTCAATTTTACACTCAGATTTAGATAAATCAAATCACAAAACAAATAAGAAATTTAAAAGGTAAATAGAATATTAGAAAAATTAGTTATGATAGATCTCTGGAGAAAACTGAATGGTGACAGAAAGGAGTATGCTTTCTTCTCAGTAGTTCATGGAACCTACACAAAAATTGACCATATATTATGACATAAAGACCTCAAAATTAAATGCAGGAAGGCAGAAATAGTAAATGTTTTCTTTTCAGATCACAATGCAATAAAAAAAAATGTACATTAAACAAAAAGTTAGGTGTAAATAGACTAAAAAGTAATTGGAAACTAAATAATCTCATCTTAAAGAATGATTGGGTGAAACAGCAAATTATAGACACAATTAATAATTTCACTCAAGATAATGACAATGATGAAACATCATACCAAAATTTGTGGGATGCAGCCAAAGCAGTAAGAAGGGGAAATTTTATATCCTTAGAGGCTGACTTGAATAAAATAGAGAAAGAGAAGATCAATGAATTGGGCTTGCAACTTAAAAAGCTAGAAAAAAGGCCAAATTAAAAACCCCCAATCAATTACTAAACTTGAAATTCTAAAATTAAAAGGAGAAATTAATAATATTGAAAGTAAAACTACTATTGAAATAATAAATAAAACAAAGAATTGGTTTTATGAAAAAAACCCAATAAAATTGATAAATCTTTGATAAATCTGATTAGAAAAAGGAGAAAGGAAAATCAAATTAGTAGTCTTAAAAATGAAAAGGGAGAACTTTTCACCAATGTAGATGAAATTAAAGAAATAATAAAGGGTTACTTTGCCCAACTTTATGCCAATAAATTTGATAACCTAAGCAAAATGGATGACTACCTCCAAAAATATAGGCTTCCCAGATTAACAGAGGAAAAAGTAAATTGCTTAAATAGTCCCATTTCAGAAAAAGAAATAGAACAAGCTATTAATCAACTCCCTAAAAAAAAAAACCAGATGGATTTACATGTGAATTCTACCCAACATTCAAAGAACAATTAACTCCAAAGCTTTATAAAGTATTTGAAAAAATAGGGAATGAAGGAGTCCTACCAAATTTCTTTTATGACATGGACATGGTACTGATACCTAAACCAGGTAGGCTGAAAACAGAGAAAGAAAATTATAGACCAATCTCCCTAATGAATATTGATGCTAAAATCTTACATAAGATATTAGCAAAAGGACTACGGAAAATCATCCCCAGGATAATATACCACGATCAAGTAGGATTTATAGCAAGAATGCAGGGATGGTTCAATATTAGGAAAACTATCAGTATAATTGGCCATATTAATAATCAAATTAATAAAACCATATGATCATCTCAATAGATGCAGAAAAAGCATTTGATAAAATCCAACATCCATTCCTATTAAAAAGACTTGAGAGTATAGGAATAAATGGACTTTTCCTTAAAATAATCAGTAGCATCTATTTAAAACCATCAGTAAGCATCATATATAATGGGGACAAACTATAACCATTCCCAGTAAGATCAGGAGTGAAACAAGGTTGCCCACTATCACTATTACTATTTAATATTGTATTAGAAATGCTAGCTTTGGCAATAAGAGTTGAGAAAGAGATTAAAGGAATAAGAATAGGCAATGAGGAAACCAAATTATCACTCTTTGCTGATGTTATGATGGTATACTTAGAGGACCCCAGGGATTCTACTAAAAAGTTATTAGAAACAATCCTTACCTTTAGCAAAGTTGTGGCATACAAGATAAACCCACAAAAGTCATCAGCATTCTTATATATCACTAACAAAACCCAACAGTTAGAGTTACAAAGAGAAACCCCATTTAAAGTAACTACTGATTGTATAAAATATTTAGAAATCTATCTGCCAAGGGAAAATCAGAAACTTTATGAGCAAAACTACAAAACACTTACCACATGAATTAAGTCTGATCTAACCAACTGGAAAAATATTAAATGCTCTTGGATTGGGTGAGCAAATATAATAAAGATGACAATACTACCTAAACTAATCTATTTATTTAGTGCTATACCAATCAGATTCCCAAAAAACTATTTTAATGACTTAGAAAAAATAACAACAAAGTTCATATGGAAAAACAAAAGGTCAAGAATTTCAAGGGAATTAATGAAAAAAAAATCAACTGAAGGTGGCCTACCTGTCCCAGATATAAAATTATATTATAAAGCAGCAGTTACTAAAACCATCTGGTATTGGCTAAGAAATTGATCAATGGAATAGGTTAGGTTCAAAGGACAAAACAGCCAAAAACTTTAATAATCTAGTGTTTGATAAACCCAAAGACCTCAGTTTTGGGAATAAGGATGCATTATTTGACAAAAATTGCTGGGAAAATTGGAAATTAGTATGGCAGAAACTAGGCATTGACCCACACTTAACACCATACACCAAGATAAGGTCAAAATGAGTTCATGACCTAGGCATAAATAATGAGATTATAAATAAATTGGAAGAGCATAGGATAGTTTACCTCTCAGATGTGTGGAAGAAGAAGGAATTTATGACCAAAGAAGAACTAGAGATCCCTATTGACTACAAAATAGATAATTTTGATTATATCAAATTGAAAAGTTTTTGTACAAACAAAACTAATGCAGACAAGATTAGGAGGGAAACAATAAACTGAGAAAATATTTTTACAATGAAAGGTTCTGATAAAGGCCTCATTTCCAAACTATGTAGAGAATTGACTCTAATTTATAAGAATTCAAGCCATTCTCCAATTGATAAATGGAAAAAAGGATATGAACAGACAATTCTCAGATGAAGAAATTGAAACTATTTCTAGCCATATGAAAATATGCTCCAAGTCATTATTAATCAGAGAAATGCAAATTAAGACAACTCTGAGATACCACTACACACCTGGCAGATTGGCTAGAATGGCAGATAATGCGGAATGTTGGAGGGGATGTGGGAAAACAGGGACACTGATACATTGTTGGTGGAATTGTGAACACATCCAGCCATTCTGGAGAGCAATTTGGAACTATGCTCAAAAAGTTATCAAATTGTGCATACCCTTTGATCCAGCAGAGTTTCTACTGGGCTTATACCCCAAAGAGATAATAAAGAAGGGAAAAGAACCTATATGTGCCAAAATGTTTGTGGCAGCCCTGTTTGTAGTTGCTAGAAGTTGGAAAATGAATGGATGCCCATCAATTGGAGAATGGTTGAATAAATTGTGGTGTATGAATGTTATGGAATATTATTGTTCTGTAAGAAATGACCAGCAGGATGAATACAGAGAGGAATGGTGAGACTTACATGAACTGATGCTAAGTGAAATGAGCAGAACCAGGAGATCATTATATACCTCAACAACGATACTCAGTGAGGATGTATTCTGATGGAAGTGGATTTCTTTGACAAAGAGAAGATCTAACTCAGTTTCAATTGATCAAGGATGGACAGAAGCAGCTACACCAAAAGAAAGAACACTGGGAAATGAATGTAAACTGCTTGCATTTTTGTCTTTCTTCCCAGGTTGTTATTACCTTCTGAAACCAGTTCTTCCTATGCAATAAGAGAACTGTTTGGTTCTGCACACATATATTGTATCTAGGATACACTGCAAAATATTTAACTTGTATAGGACTGCTTGCCATCTGGGGGAGGGGGTGAAGGGAGGGAGGGGAAAAGTTGGAACAGAAGTGTGTGCAAGGGATATATTGTAAAAAAAAAATTACCCAGGCATGGGCTCTGTCAATAAAAAGTTATTTTTAAAAATGAGTTTTAAAAATTTTAAAAATGTAAGATTTTGGCTTTTAATCCAGTGTGCTATCCACTTCTATTTTATGGGACAATTCATCCCATTTACATTCACAACTAAAATTACTAACTCTGTATTTCCTGCCATCTTCCCCCACCCCAAGTTATACCTTTCTTCTTCATTTTTCCCTTTCTCTCCTCCCCAGTGTTTTGCTTCTGATCACCACTTCTCTCAAACAGTCCTCCTTTTTTTTACAGCCCCTGATTCCTTTCTTCTTCTACTTCTTTTCTCCCTTATATCAGCATCTCTCTTTCCTTCCCCCTTTCCTCTCCTTATTTCCTATAGGATGAGACAAGTTTCTCTCTTGAACAAAATATATCTCTTATTCTCTCTTCAAATCAAATTGAGATTAAAGTTCACACAATGCTCACCCCCTTCCCTTCTTTCCCTCAATTGTAATAGGTCCTTTTTGCCTCTTCATGAGATGTAATTTACCCCATTTTACCTCCCCTTTAGTCTTCTTCCAGTACAATCCCTTTTCTATCTCTAGCTTTTTTTTTATGTCATCAAAATAAAGTCAAATTATAACTCTAACCTCTAAGTATACTCCTAACAAAGGATTCTCAAGAGTTAAACATATCATTTTTCCATATAGGAATGTAAACTTTTTAACATTTAAAAGAAACAGTTCTTTTTCCTTTTTACCTTTTTATATTTCTCTTTGAGTTCTGTATTTGAAGATCAAATTTTCATAAAAAATAAATGAAATTCACTTGTTTCATTGAATATCCATCTTTTTCTGTGAATAATGTTTAATTTTGCTGGATAGTTGATTCTTGGCTGCAATCCAAACTTCTTTGCCCTTCAGAATATCATATTCCAGGCCCATCAATCCTTTTTTTTTTTCTATTTTCAGATAAATTTTCTTTTAATGAGGTATTTTGCATTTTCTTCTATTTTTTTTGGCTTTGTTTGATTGACAGATCCTTGATGTCTCATTGAATCAATCGCTTCCATTTGCTCAGTTCTAATTTTTAGTGAGTTATTTTCTTCAGTTAGCTTTTTATCTCCTTTTGCATTTGTCCTGTTGAACTTTTAAATGAGATAGTTGTTTTCTTTTTCCATTTTGTCAAATTTATTTTGTAAGGAGTTATGTGGTTTTTCTATTTTGCTAAATTTATTTTTTAAGGAATTTTCTTCAGATAATTTGTGTTTAGTTTTCCAAACTTTCCTGCAAAGTTCTCATTTCCTTTCCCCAGTTTTATCTAATTCTTTGTTAAGAACTGTTCTGAATTCTTCCAAGAGAGCCTTGTGAGACAGAGACCAACTCATATCATCTTTGGAGCTTTATCTGGAAAAGTTTTACCTTTAGTATCCTCAGGGTTTCAGGACTGTTCTATAAAGCCTATCTTTGGCCAGAGGTCTCTTTGCTTTTTTTCCTCATTTTTAAAGGTTGAAGTCTGTTCTTATTTATTTATTTATTATTTTTTTAAAAAATAACTTTTTATTGACAGAACTTATGCCAGGGTAAATTTTTATAACATTATCCCTTGCACTCACTTCTGTTCCGATTTTTCCCCTCTCTCCCTTCACCCCCTCCCCCAGATGGCAAGCAGTTCTATACATGTTAAATAGGTTACAGTATATCCTAAATACAATATATGTGTGCAGAACCGAACAGTTCTCTTGTTGCACAAGGAGAATTGGATTCAATAGGTATAAATAACCCAGGAAGAAAAACAAAAATGCAAGCAGTTTACATTCATTTCCCAGTGTTCTTTCTTTGGATGTAGCTGCTTTTATCCATCTTTGATCAATTGAAACTGAGTTAGATCTTCTCTTTGTCAAAGAAATCCACTTCCATCATAATACATCCTCATAGAGTATCGTTGTTGAGGTATATAATGATCTCCTGGTTCTGCTCATTTCACTTAGCATCAATTCATGTAAGTCTCACCAAGCCTCTCTGTATTCATCCTGCTGGTCATTTCTTACAGAACAATAATATTCCATAACATTCATATACCACAATTTATTCAACCATTCTCCAATTGATGGGCAGCCATTCAATTTCCAGCTTCTAGCCACTACAAACAGGGCTGCCACAAACATTTTGGGACATACAGATCCCTTTCCCTTCTTTAGTATCTCTTTGGGGTATAAGCCCAGTAGAAACTCTGCTGGATCAAAGGGTATGCACAGTTTGATAACTTTTTGAGCATAGTTCCAAATTGCTCTCCAGAATGGCTGGATGTGTTCACAATTCCACCAACAATGTGTCAGTGTCCCTGTTTTCCCACATCCCCTCCAACATTCCGCATTATCTGCCATTCTGACCATTCTAGCCAATCTGAATGTGCAGTGGTATCTCAGAGTTATCTTAATTTGCATTTCTCTGATTAATAATGACTTGGAGCATATTTTCATATGGCTAGAAATAATTTCAATTTCTTCATCTGAGAATTGTCTGTTCATATCCTTTTTTCCATTTATCAATTGGAGAATGGCTTGAATTCTTATAAATTAGAGTCAATTCTCTATATAGTTTGGAAATGAGGCCTTTATCAGAACCTTTCACTGTAAAAATGTTTTCTTAGTTTATTGTTTCCCTTCTAATCTTGTCTGCATTAGTTTTGTTTGTACAAAAACTTTTCAATTTGACATAATCAAAATTTTCTATTTTGTGGTCAATAGTGATCTCTAGTTCTTCTTTGGCTATAAATTCCTTCCTCTTCCACAGGTCTGAGAGGTAAACTATCCTATGCTCTTTCACTTTATTTATAATCTCATTCTTTATGCCTAGGTCATGAACTCATTTTGACCTTATCTTGGTGTATGGTGTTAAGTGTGGGTCAATGCCTATTTTGTGCCATACTAATTTCCAATTTTCCCAGCAGTTTTTGTCAAATAATGCATTCTTATCCACAAAACTGGGGTGAAGTCTATTCTTAAGGCAAAGGGGAGATTGTCCCAAGCTTCCTCTATGGGAAATGTCTTGAAATATAATATCCAGGCTCTTTTTGCTCATCATGATGTTGATTGATTCTTTAATTCTTTTCTCATCTCTCCTATCTCTGTTTTCAACATCTGTTGTTTTTTCAATAAGAAATTGCACGTTTAATTCTATTTATCTTTTTAAAATTTTTGTTTTATTATTTCTTGATGTGTCATCAATCATTAGTTTCCACTAACCCAATTCTGATTTTTCAGGTATTATTTTCTTCATTTAGCTTTTTTAAAATCTCCTATTCCATTTGTCCAGTGCTGATTTTAAAAAGTTGTCTTCTTTAATGAATTTATTTTTTCCTTTTTCTTTTCAAATATATATATATATATATATATATATATATATTATATATATATATAATTTTCAACATTCACCTTTGCAAAAACATTGTGTTCCATTTTTTTCTCCCCCCTTTCCCCTACCTCCTCCCTTAGAAAGCAAGTGATCCAATATATGTTAAACATGTACAATTTGTCTATCCATATTTCCACAGTTATCATTCTGCACAAGAAAAAATCAGATCAAAAAGGGGAAGAAATAAGAAAAAATCAAGCAGACTAAAACAAAAAGGTGAAAATACTATGTTGTGATCCACATTCAATCCTCAGTCCTTTCTCCGAATGCAGATAGCTCTCTCCATTACAACACCATTGGGATTGGTCTGAATCACCTCATTATTAATAGGAGCCATGTCCATTTGAAGTGATCATTACATAATCTTGTTGCTGATGTGTACAGTGTTCTCTTAGTTCTACTTACTTCAGTTAGCATCAGTTTATGTAAATCTCTCCAGGCTTTTCTGAAATCATTCTGCTGATCATTTCTTATAGAACAATAATATTCTATTATAAAGATGCAGTTCTCAAGAGTTAATGTGTCATCTTCCCATAAAGGGATGTAAATTTTTGTTAGCGTTTTTAAAAAACAGTTTTTTTTCCTTCACTTTTTATCTTTTTATGCCACTCTTGAAATCTGTATTTGAAGATCAAATTTTCTGTTCAGCTTTTGTTTTTTCATCAAAAATAAATGAAATTCCCCTATTTCATTGGATGTTCATCTTTTCCCCTGAAAGATAATGCTTAATTTTGCTGGATGCTTGTTTCTTGGATACAATCCAAGTTCCTTTGCCCTCTGTATCATACTAAAGGCCTTCAGTCCTTTAAAGTGGAAGCTGCTAGGTCCTTGGTAACTTTGATTCTGGCTTCTTGACATTCAAATTGTTTCTTTCTGGGTGCTTGATGTATTTTCTTCTTTATCTTATAATTCTGCAATTTAGCTATAATATACTTGGAGTTTTCATTTTGAAGTCTCTTTCAGAAGGTGATTGGTGGATTCTTTCAATGGCAATGTTATCTTCTGGTTCCAGGGCATCAGGACAGTTTTCCTTAATGATTTTTTAAAAGATTTTTATTTTGGCTTTTTTTTCTCATCATGGTTTTTAGGTAGTCCAATAATTTTTAGATTGTTATGTTCTAGATCTATTTTCCAGGTCACTTGTTTTCCTGATGAAGTATTTTACATTTTCCTACTATTTTTTAAATTTTGGGCTTATGTTTGACTAATTCTTTTTTTTTTCCTTTTTTTTTTTAAATTTTTTATTTAATAATTACTTTATATTGACACTCGTTTCTGTTCCGATTTTTTTCCCCTCCCTCCCTCCACCCCCTCCCCTAGATGGCAAGCAGTCCTTTATATGTTGGATATGTTGCAGTATATCCTAGATACAATATATGTTTGCAGAACCGAACAGTTCTCTTGTTGCATAGGGAGAATTGGATTCAGAAGGTATAAATAACCCGGGAAGAAAAACAAAAATGCAGATAATTCACATTTGTTTCCCAGTGTTCTTTCTTTGGGTGTAGCTGCTTTTGTCCGTCATTTATCAATTGAAACTCAGGTCTCTTTGTCAAAGAAATCCACTTCCATCAAAATATGTCTTCATTGTTTGACTAATTCTTGATGTCTCATTGAGTCCTTCACTTCCATTTGTTAAATTCTAATTTTTACTGAATTGTTTTCTTCAGTTAGCTTTATTATTATTATTATTATTATTTCCCTTTACATTTGGCTAATTAAGCTTTTACACAAGTTATTTTGTTTATTGGATTTTTTTTCCATTTCATGAATTCTGTTTTTCTAGGAGTTGTTTTCTTTTTCCATTTTGCCAAATCTATTTTTTCTCTCTTTTTATTTTTTCTTGTTTTATTTGGGGAAGAAAAACAGAATAAGAAAAAAAGTAAAGATAACAAGGAATACAAAACAAAGCAAAAGAGAACATTGTCATATGCTAGGAGAACATCAATGAGTATTCAAAATATATAACAACAACTTATATATATATATATATATGTATATATATATACACACATATATATATATATATATATATATATATATATATATATATATATATATATGTATGTACGTATGTATGTATGTGTGTGTGTGTGTGTGTGTGTTTCCTATTTCTTCTGACTCTTTGCTTAAATTTTGCTCTGTAATTTGCTTTGCTATTACTTTACCTTCCCCAACCCAACAATCCCTCCCTTGTCTTCTTCCTTTACCCTTTGCTTCCCCATGTCCCCAAATATTCTCCTTATTTCTTTATAGACTTTGGTGGGTGTTATTCTTTTTATGGTATATATGTTGTATTGCCTATTGAATCCATTACTGATGTGAGTAGGTTTTCAGAACTATAAGTCACCTTACCCCCTTTAAGGCCTCTGAAGGCCTCTGTATCTATTCTTCCTCTGCATCTCATTTGTATAGCATGATTACTCTTTTTACTTTTAACTTTGCCAGTCTTTCTTTTGAGACTGTTGTTGATGTGAACATTGAACATATCACATACAATTCCCATGCACAAAAAAACCTATAAACAATTTGCCAGTGTTTAAACGGTTTGTCCATGTTGAGTTATTTTAAATTGATCTTCGATATTGGTTAAATTGATATATGTTAAATGTTCTGTTAAGTTTGGGTTTGGTTGATAGGAAGTTCTAAAAATCTGTAAGTTCATTAAATGTCCATTTTTTCTCATTGAATATTATTGATAATCTTTGGATGCAGGCCTACTTCTTTTGATTGTCAGTAGATATGATTCCAGGACCTGTGGTCTTTTCTGTAGCTGATGATAAGTCCCACATAATTCTAATTGTAGTTCCAATATATTAACATTGTTTTATTTTCTTGTTTCTTGCAAAATTTTCTCTTTGATCTGGGGGTTTCAAAATTTGACAATAAAATTCCTATGTGTTTTTCACAAAAGATCACTTTGAAGTGGTGCTCAGTGGATTTTTTCTATTTCCACTTTCCCCTCATGTACTATCACTCTAGGACAATTTTCTTGGGTGATTTCTGGCATTATTGGGTCAAAGTTTTCTTTCTGGTCACAATATTCTGGTAGCCCAATTATTCTTATATTTTCTCTTCTTAATCTTTTTTCCAGATCTGTCATTTTTTTTGTTTTATATTCTGTTCTGTTTTTTCATTCTTTATAATCTGTTTTGTAATTTCTCAATCTCTCATAACTTCACTGGCTTCTCTTGCCCAATTGTAATTTTCAAAAATTATTTTCATCTTTGAGACTCTGAACCTCCTTTTCTAAATGGTTAACTTTTTTCCATAATCTTGTTTTTCTTGGATGGTTTTTCTTTTCTTTTCTTTTCTTTTTTTTAGTTTTTTCTCAGTCTCTCATTTGATTTTTAAATCAAAACTTTTTGAGTTCTATAAATTCTCCCTGGAAAGGAAACATTTCACATTACTCTTTGGGATAGAAACTTTTTTTTAAAACTAAAGTGCCTCCTGGAGAGATGAACTTCGGTCTTCCCTGTTCCTATAATATGCTTCAAGAGGTTTTTTTCTTCTTTGCCAATTGATTTTTTTTTTTTTTTGGAGTAGGGCATGGTGCCTCAAGCTTTCCTTCAGCTCTCCATTCTGATTAGGAACCCCAAACCAAAAATTTCACCCTTATAGATGTGCCCATAGACAGCAACTTCTGGCCTTGCTGCCTCTGCACTCATCAGCTGCTGGTTCCTTCTTGCCCAGGGCCATGACTCAGCAGCACAGCTGTCAGACATTTTCGGTCACACTGAGGTTCACTCCAACTTCCCCACTAGACAGATAGAGGGGTATACGTCTCTGTGGTTCTTGGTGAGGCTCTAGCCACATCTAGCCATGCTTAGAGGTCCCCACTTGGTGTTTCAGTGGAGCTAGCTAGGAGGTTTTTGCACTTCACTTGGGTTAATCCCAGCCTATGGTCTTTCTTCAGATTTTGTTGGGTTGTAACAAGAGTTCTGTTCTGCCCCAAATCTTTTGATTTTTTTTATCAGTCTATGTTTGCCCTGAATCACAAATTTGTTTTATTTGTGGGGGAAATCTGGAGAGCTTGAAGTTTATCAATCTTATCCATCATCTTTCCAGAATCCTCCCCACTCCTCCCCTCTCAAATCTACTATTTAAGAAGTTTTCTTTAGATAACTTTCCTTTTCTAAAATTGTCTGTGAATTTCTTATTTTCTTTCCCCACTTTTCTTCCAACTCTCTTTTAAGATCTTTTTTGAATTTTTCTAAGAGGGTCTTTTGAGTTGGAGACCAGCTCATATTACCTTTTCAGATTTCATATGGAGACATTTTGCCTTTAGTGTTCTCAGTATATGTTTTCTGTCTTTATAATAGCTAATCATCAGAATTCCTTTTTTGCTTTTTTCCCCTTAGTTTTAAAAATTAAGACTTCCTTTTAAGGCAAAGGTGGGAATGTCTCAAGTTTCCTCTATAGGCAATGACTCCACACTTCCTTGGGGCCAGAGCTGCTGGCTTTCTTCCCAGTGCTAGGTGGGCATTGTCAAGACTGGCTTGGTATGTTGGAGTTCAGGGACTCACTATTTGCTTTCTGTTGATGTGTTAGTTGTCTCACAGCTAGCCTGCTGATTCACTGGCTCCTGGACCAAGACAAAGTAGCTAACACTGCTGTATTTTGGCTAAGAGCTGTCCAGTAGATTCCCCGGTGGACTATGCCTTGGATCCCTGAGCTGGGCCTCTGCCAAATTGAAACAAACCTTTTCTGATGTTCTTCTAAAATATCTTCTGCTGGAATTTGTTACACTTCAAATATTTGTGTGTTCTCTCACTCCAAACTCCATTCAGAATTTTGATCTGGTGTTGATCTGAGGGAAGCTAGGAAGAGCTCAAAGACTTATCTACTCTGTCATTTTGGCTCTGCCCCAACTCATTTTTTTTAACAATCATACATATCCTCAATGATACCTTTAATTATCCTTTCTCACCATAGTTCATTTTTGAAAATACAGCTTGCTTACACTTTTACATTACTCTTTGTGTTACTTATAATTTTAATTTTTCAGTGATGTGGTATTTACAGTTATGCAGAAGAATATTGAGCTTAAAAGATGGATTTGGGACTTACAATAACATGGGCTTCTTGAAAGATATGTACAGTTCTCCAAATGCAATACTGTCTTTCTCTTTCTTTTTCTCTTCTTGAACCTCATTCTCTTCATTTTCGTCCTTCTCCTTCTTTTCTAGCTTATTCCCATTTGTAGCATAAGTCCAATATATATGTACTTGGACTAAACCTATAATTCCCTATTAGTTGCATATTATAATGTGTACAATAAACTTATTCATCTTTTTACATCGTAATCATTAGGTTGTTCTATTTTGAGTTGGGGAAGAGACCTTCTTGTTCTACTCTGGGCCTTGGTGCCATATGGAATTAGTTTATAGAATATTGAATTGTGTATTGACCATTGAGTTAGGATGCTGAACACTGTCAGGAAACTGACTCAAGTGTACTGAATATTGAATTTGGGGTATTGAATATTGAGTGTGGATGTTGAATACTTTAGATAATGGATGATTCTTTTTGTTACTGAATTTATAATGGGGTACACAATATTGAATTTTATTCAATATTATACAGAATTCTGAACATGATGCTAAATAATCATTTTTAGATAATAATTTCTGAGTTTCGAAATGGAATACTGAGTTTGGATATGAAATACTGACTGTGCATATGGAATTCTGACTTTGGATATTGAATACTGAGTTTGAATACTGAATTCTGGCTTTCAGTATTGAATACTAAGTTTGGGTACTTACACTGAAGTTAGGTACAGAATGCTAAATATTGTTTGGTTATTGAATACTGTGTTGGAGTTTTTTGTTGTTGTTGTTGTTGTTTTTTTTTTTTTGGTATGAAGTAATAAGGATTGGTATTTAATGGAACTTAGACATCAAATATTAAATTTTTATCTAAAATATTTATTTTTGCATAATTGACATCAAATTGGCTTGTAGACTTTGGGACTGAAGATACTGAATTCTTCTTTGGGGTACTGATTGCTGAATTTGTATACTACACATTGAGTTTGATTATTTGATGTTAAGTTACAGTATTAATAGTTAAATGTGGGACAGAATACTGAACATACTGACAGTGAATATTGGATTAGCAATTGAACTGAGAAATCTTAAGGCTTTTAAGTCCAATAACCTGTTTTCTATAAAGAAAGTCAGTGGTACTGAATAATCAGAATATTTAGCATTTATATAATTCTTTAAGATTTGCAAAGCACTTAACAAATATTATCTTCTTTTATCTTTATAACATTCCTGAGAGTTAGGTATTATTATTATTGCCATTTTGCAGATGAGGAAACTGAATCAGCCAGAGGCATATCAATGAGAGAATGTTTCTCAAGATTTTAGCATAATGACTAATATACAGGCATTATATAAAGCTCTTTTAGCTGTTATTATAGTTATATTATTGTGTTGAATGACTTGTCTAGGGTCATATAGCTAGTAAGTGTCTGAGGCTATATTAGAACTACCTGAATAATTTAGTTTGGCGTTAAATACATTATTCCAAGAATATAGTAGGCATTTATTGGCCAAGTCATTTGACCCACTTTGCCTCAGTTCCTCATCTGTAAAATAAGCTGGAGAAGGAAATAGTACCAGTCCAGGATTACTATTGAGAAAGCCCGAAATGAAGTCACAAAAAATTGGACATAGCTGAAATAACTAAAGAACAACCCAATGTTTATTGGATAAAAGAAGCACTACAGGTATTAATTGACAGAAGAACATAAAAGGAGAACTTGCCTACTTTATGTTATGTGAATTATGTGTCTAACTCATGTATTAGTCCTTATAAAATTTTTATTTGCTTTTATTGACATTTTTTTCTTCTCTAACTTCTGAAACTGGATTGTCTTTGATGAAAGGCAAAGTTATTTTAATGACTTCAAGCTCCTTCCTGAAACAAAGGTCTCAGTTTTTAATACCAATATTCTCCCCAGGTAATTATATGACTACAAATCATAGAACCCTACATTCTTTAAGGTAATGAAATTAAGTATCACCCAAACAGCAACAGAGAAATGTGTGCTGCTTCTGAACAGTCTATAGCACTTGACAAACAGTAAATTATGAAGGAAATATGATATAAAGGATGTCATCAAAATACATGGGCTGTTTATAAGACCAGAGATAAGTGATGGACAGCCCATGTGTTATTCTGTTCATATCTGTTCATATCTTCATGACCTTATGAAAAATGAGAAAGCCCATGGTTGACCTCTCACCATATTCATGGCTCACAACAGTCCTAAGAGAACATGAATAAAAGCTGTGCAAGATGGACTGGCTTGGATGGATTATAATTTGAATAACTGGAAGGGTCAGTTACCCTTCTTACATCAATATTTGATGTAATCAAAGATATGTTTGACTATATTGAATAATTTTTAAAGAAGCTTGTTAATATAAAAGAAAACATTTTGTAATCTTTGTGCAGAATTAGCATTGATATCTCTTCTCCTTCAGTAGAATATGTTGTCTCTTATTACAGTTCTAGGGGATCTCTATCTAACTTTGTTATATTCTCAGCCAGAACCTTTATGAGTGTTTTCAAGATTTTGTTATATCCCAATCTCTGCCACTATTTCCTAATCAATTCCTCTACAGATTCTATAAACTTATTCGGAAATATTCTATTAATATAGATTAAGATAATGTCAGCTTTATGGATAATGGATAGCTGATCCAGAAATAGAAAGTAAAAAGCATGTATTAAGTGTCAACTATGTGATAAGCTCTACAGTTGCTCTACAGTCACCAGTTCTTTGAACTTATTCTATATTCTTTTAATATAGACTATTGTTATGGGCCAGAACTCTTGTACTTAAAACAAGGATTCTTACAAGGTGCTAAGTCAGTGGAATTGATGAGACAATGGTTATCTAGTTTAGCATGTGCTTAATAGGTCTCTAAGTTCAATATGATAGATTTAATTTTACAACAAAGAATGGTTTCCTAGTGAAATAATGATTGATTTATACTCAGTGTAGAGCATATAAACTGAGACAAACCCAATCAAGGGAGGCAGAGACAGATTCATTCCATCTTCCCCCTTTGTGGTGCCTGGAGGTGGAAGCAAAAACTCTCAGATTCATTCAGAGCCAGGGAAAACAAGCAAACTTGAGGCGGGAGCTCAAGCTCTCAGAGCCAAGGAGAGAGATTCATTTCCCTCTTCATCAGCCTTGTGGTGGCTGGCCTGTCCTCCTGAATTTTCTCCACTGAAACCAAGTCCCCTCTGAAGGCCACAAGAAAGCTAGCTGAGCACCAGGTGAAGGAGACAATAAAGACTTTTGGACTTTAACACCTGGTTATTCTTGTGGTGGTTACTCAACTGAAAAGAAGGCTGCCCCGGAGACCTCAAGAAAAACAAAGAACATTACATTTTGTACAGCTTGCCTTCCTTTCCACAGTCCTATGCTCCCTCCAGGGAAGAACCCTCGTGGTTTGAGACCCAATGAAATTTGGCAAATGGATGTGACCTATTATAAATTTTTTGGTCGTCTGTCTTTTATCCATGTTGTGGGTAGACACTTTTTCAGCATTCACTTTTGCAATACCAGCAGCAAAAGAGACAGCCTGAGTGGGCACTGAATTCCTTATACAAGTATTTGCAATTATAGGGGTTCCACAAGCAATAAAAACAGATAATGAACCTGCACATACTTCTAAACATTTTGCACACTTTTGTGCACAATATAAAATTTTACACACCACTGGCATACCCTTTAATCCTCAAGTACAGACAATAGTAGAGAGGGGAAACAGAGACATTAAGACATTTCTCCAAAAACAAAAGAAAAGAGGAGCCACAGGTAACCTTAGAGAACTTCTAAATTTAGCTCTCTATACCATTAATTTTTAAATTTCTGATAAAGATGCACTGGCTGTAGCAGACAAGTTTTATAACCCACCGGAAGGGCAGTGTCCAGTGTGAGCAGCTATATTATCTTTAGATAATCGCTAGGTGATGTGGAGAGATCCAGAAAGTGGTGAATGAAAGCTACCAGATAGTTTAACTGCTTGGGGGAGAGGGTTTGCTTGTATCTCTACAGATGGAGAAGGAATGAGATGGGTGCCAACGAGCCATATTTGCCTTGTCCATCAGAGAGAGATAGAAAAAGAGAAAAACTTCAAAACAAAGAATACCTAAAAAAAATCTGACACTGAAAGAGCATGGCTGTTAATAAGACTGTTGCAGGACTTCAAAGCTAGCAGGAATCATCGGGTTCCTGGAGACATTATAAAACTGACACAGGACTTCAAAATCTGCAGGAATCCTTGGATTTCCTGACATATGATGAGACTATTTATTGCAGGACTTCAAACCTTGCAGGAATCATTGGATTCCCAGACACATGAAGTAATGGACAATAGATTGGTTTTGGACTATTTCTAGGACTTATGGGCATGTTGATTCATATTTGTTATATTACTACTATCCTGTGTTATATTGCTATGTGCTTGTAATACCTCCCATATTAATGGATTTATGTATACCTGTTTCAAGTGAGACCCTTCAGAAACCAGCTAATTTGGTTTGATTTCCCATTTTTCTTTGGTTTTCATCTCCCTTCCTGAGCTATCAGGGAAGGTGCGATCACCTCCTTTTTTGGTGTTTTCACCCCTTTTTTGAAGAGTCAGGGAATGTGTGATCATCTCCTTTTGGGGAGTCTCATCTCGTTGAGAAGTCAGGGAGGGTGTGACCATCCTATGTTCTAAAACAAAAGAAAGTGGGAGATGTTATGGGCCAGAACTCTTGTACTTAAAACAAGAATTCTTACAAGGTGTTAAGTCAGTGGAACTGATAAATACAATAGTTATCTAGTTTAGCATGTGCTTAATAATTCTCTAAGTTCACTATGATTGATTTAATCTTACAACAAATTAATGGTTTCCTAGTGATATAGTGTTATACTCAGTGTAGAGCATATAAGCTGAGATAAACTCAGTCAAGGGAGGCAGAGAACAGATTCATTCCATCTTCCCCCTTTGTGGTGGCTGAGGCTGAAGCAAAAACTCTCAGATTCATTCAGAGCCAGGGAAGACAAGCAAACTTGAGGCGGGAGCTCAAGCTCTCAGAGCCAAGGAGAGAGATTCATTTCCATCTTCATCAGCCTTGTGGTGGCTGGCCTGTCCTCCTGCATTTTCTCCACTGAAACCAAGTCCCCTCTGAAGGCCACAAGAAAGCTAGCTGAGCACCAGGTGAAGAAGACAATAAAGACTTTTGGACTTTAACACCTGGCTATTTTGTGGTGATTACTGAATTGAAAAGAAGACTGCTTCCAAGATCTCCAGAAAAACAAAGAACATTATAGACTAGGATAATGTCAGTTTTAAGGGTAATGGATAACTGATCAAGAAGTAGAACATAACAAGCATTTATTAAGTGCCAGCTATGTTTGAGACACTGTGTTAAGCCCCTTACAAATATTTTATCATTGGATCCTCACAACAACTCTGTAAGATTTGTGCGATTATTATTATTCTCATTTAGAACTAAATTCTTCATATATTTGAAGGAACTGAGGCAGACAGAAATCAAGTTATTTCATGAGAATAAATGTGCCATGGTATTGATATTGTGATGAGAGTTAGAACCACATAGCTGGTGATAATGTCACAGCCCAATATGTTCATCAGACCAGATCTGGATAGCAAATTCAAATATTCATGAGTCATTTAGGGGAAGACATTGCCAAGCTGAAATATGTTCCCATGGGGCAAATGACCATGTCAGGAAAGGCCATGCCATATGAAAATTGGTCTATGGAATCAGAGTATTTACCCTGGAAAAAGATTTTAACTGTTCTAAGATATTTGATAGGTTGTCACATGAGACATTAGATTTACTTAACTTATTCCCAAAAGGCAGAATTAGAAATAATACATAGAAGTTAGGAAAGGCTAAATTTGAGTTCAATATAAAGAAAAATTTTCCAGTGGTAAGAGCTATTCAAAAGTGTAATGATTTACATTATTTGGTAGTTAGTTTTCCATAGAAGATGTTAAAGAACTTGTCAGAGATATTTTCAATGGCCATTCAAATATCAAATTTGGGGTAGGGTGTTGGATGAAATTATCTCTGACATCTCCAACCATGAGATTCTATAACTGTAGATCTATTCTAGGAAAACTAAAGAAGGTATTATTGACCCATTGGAATTTGCTATCCAAAGATGGTAAAATGGTAACAATCACTAGACATTAATTTAATGTAGAAAGTTTTGTTTCCTTCATTTCCCTCTCTCTTACTCTTTATATCACTAATTTGAGTTGGAAATAGAGAAGATTCATGCTACTTGATTTTAGCCCATATAATCTCTCACATTTTCCCCTTGATTCAGTAAGAAGATAGGAATTTCTCCCCCCCCTTTTTTTTAAAGGAATATGGTAATTTGGAGGATGTGAAGTGGAAGATTTCCAAGTGAAAGGGATGATGGAAGATAAGGTTTAGAGTTAGTAATGAAAAATATTGTCAAATGGTACCTCTTTCTTCCTCCCCCAAATTTTTAGCTTGAATTAAATTGGAGGGCTATGAGAGAAGTGACAGATACTATTTGGAATCAAGAAAACTCTTAAGGGATATTGAGACTAAGTTATGAGATTAAAAAGTAAGTGATAAAGTACAAGTAGTCAGTTTTGGAGAAATGAGCATCACAATCAAAACCCTTTTTGATGGGCTTGCAATTTGAGAAGGAAATCATAAACACTACTGCACCACAGTCCTAAGAAGGAAATGGAATGCAAAAAGTTTGGACAAATGGCAAATGATGGAGTTTTCACTGCACTGTGCTTAAAAAATATGTGGGCAAAGATGGTCTGGAAAAAAAAGAAATTTCTTTCACCGATTTGTGTTCTACTTCTAAGGCTAAAGGCAACTCTTACCGCTTTGTTTCAATTTAAACTGGAGAAAAAACCTGAATAGCTGATAAAAAAATTTAAAGGTTGTTTTCTGAAGGAGTCACAAATACAGATTTGTCTCCAAGGTCATCAGTGATCTGTGTCGACATGGATGCAGTGTTGGTATGGTCCATTGCCCATAGTCTCAGCTACTCACTATGAAGGCTGAACACATGACTGGTACACCTGTGTAGTTCACTAACTGGTACTGAGTAATGGAATACACAAAGACAGAAGGCAAAGTATTGCCAACATTTTTAGGGGGAAAAAAGCCCAACTTGCAATTCTCTACATCCATTTAATATATGACATTATCTAAAGTGAAATGACATGGAAGGACAAAATTTTAGAGACAATACAATGCAGGTCTTTAAGTGCAGACATTTTATGGTATTTATTCAATTAATTTCCTGTCTTAGTTTTATTAGTGGAGATCTGATAGCTAACACTGGGTGGTGAAAGTAATAAAAGGTAACTATTTACAGTTCCCTTGTCTCCTACTATTTATAGATATAAATGTAGACATTTTACTACCTTCACTTCCAACTGAAGAGTTCATAAGGAGCAGCTCAAGATGTGTGAATAGTGGTCAAGGACTCTTTATTCATACATCTTCCCAGAAAGGGAAGTAAAAGGAATAATGCAAACCTTTTTTTTTTTTTTCTTCTGTATAGTATGTTCTATAACTCAAGGAAGAAATACTCAACTTGGGGACCTTTTTGGTTAATGCTAATGCTACTACTGTCTTTTGACCATATTACTGCCTCATTTTTAGCCTCTTTGTGAATTGAGAATGTGAAACTCAAAACAGATGTTAGAAGCTTTAGTTAAAGAGTTGATAAGAAAGGAAACTGTAGCCTCATGATATAAAAGACTATCCACCTCTAGAAAGAAAAATAATGGGCTCAGAATGTAAATTGGAGCATTTAAAGAAAATTTTTATCTTTGTTTCTTTTTTTGTTTTGCTTTCTTCCTTTCTTTGGAAAATGACTAATATGAAAATATGTTTTGCATAAAAAAGGAAACTTTAATAGTTTAACCAGAGGGCCTGCTATAAGTGAATTTCAGTTCCTCCTCTGATCCTTCTGTGGATAATTGAGAGCCGATTTTGTTCACTCATACAGATTTTGAGTTTTTTTTCTTTTAAAAACAGTTTATAGAGGAAATTTGACTTTAATGGAAAAAGTCCCCCCCCCCCTTTTCAGTAACTCTAAAACAGCTGAAAAGAACCTTCAAATTAGAAGAGAAAAAAGAAAGAAAATCACACTTGAGACAAGTCCAAGCATGGTAATGAAGCTTCTACCAAACCATAATTAAATTTTAGCCTATTCCCATAGAATAGAATATGAGGAGAATTTGGCTAGATTTCCCCCCCTGAAAACAATGAGAACAGAAACATGGCATTATAATGGAAGGCGTTTGCATTCTTAAATACAGGGTTTGAAAGGGACAATTTTATCATCAATATTGGGTGAGGATAAAGTTGTCCTGTTTGGAAGAAAATCAGGAAAAATGTAAAGACTGAAAAATACTTTTGGAAAAATAAAATATAATGTCTAGCTATTCCTGAGACTTAGAAAAGCAAGATACAGGAGGTTTCTTTCTGGATCTTTCTTTTAATTTGCTGATGAAATTCCAGGAAAGGAATTATAACAAAGAACTGAAGTAAAATGGTCAGTAAAGAAATATATGAGTAAATAAGCAGAAGGAATATGTTCAAATTTTTAAAAATTAAGATATTATTTTGAAACATTTTAAATATTCTTTCAATTGTTTTGAATTTCCAATTCTTTTACTCTCTTCTATTCCTCCTTCACCCATTGCGAAGGCAAACAATATGCTATGAATTTTACATATGAAATTGTGTAAAATGTATTTCCATGTTAGCTGTTGCAAAAAAGAAACCAAGAAAAATAAAGGAAGTTAAAAATTATATTTAAATATGCATTCAGAGTTCATAATTTCTCTGTCTAGAGGTAGATAGTATTTTTCACCATGAGTGCTTTAGAATTGACTTGTATCACTACTTTTGATCAGAGTAGCTAAGTCTTTTGTAATTGATCATCATGAGAATGCATAGGATGATATCCTGGTTCTGCTCACTTCATCCTGGAATTCATATAGATCTTTCCAGTTTCACTGAGACTATCCTGCTCATCACATATACCCCAAGGTTCAGCCATTCCCCAATACATAGGTATTTCTTCAATTTCTAATTTTTTCCACATGTGATGGGATTAAGGCCATGTATTCACTACTGTATTCATTATGTCAAGAGAAATGGAAGAATACCTGCAGTATATTGGATTGACCCTATATGGTGAATTAATGGAAAGATATGGATAAGGGTTTTGCAGGACTGGATGGCTTATGATTTCATACCATTAGTTTAGTGAGATCAAAGATCCATTTTAACATCTGAGTATTCTTGACTTTCCTTATATACTTTTAATTCTACTGGCTGTTCAGTCTAACTACCTATGTACAGTCATGCACTATATACAGTTATGTACAGTGTCTTTTGGAGGAGTGAACTTCCATTAAAGTTCAGTGACAGTCTATCAGTCAAGCACCGTAGAAGACAGTTTAAGGTCAGTGAAAAGAATTCCTCACTTTTCAAGAGTCAGTTTCTCTATCTAAATTGGCACTTGATGCTCATCAAAGAATAAGAAATATTGGCTGTGCTTGAAATGTCCATTGTATCTTTGAGCCAACTACCTGATGGAAGTCATCACTTATATGTAAATGAACTGTCAATGGCTTGCCACCGTTGGCAGTCACTGGACTGTGAAGGGTATGTCTTAATAAGAAGCACAGCTCTTCCCAGGCTTTGATTTACTGGAAATAAAAGAGAAAAGTCCTCTGAGACTACAAAGGACACTTGTTTCAGATAAAACGTCTAGACAGTAGCAATATATTTAGGGCTTTTATTATAGCAAAACTGCAAATTAGAATGGAGTGAGGAGAAAGTTCCTATGACCCAGCTAAGTTCAAAAATACCACTTCTTACTTGGGTAATATGATCTCTGAAACAGCAAAATCCAAATTAAATCAAGGGGCATCTAGAGGGAATAGGGATGGGTCCAAGAACAATAAGATATGCAAGGCTGAACTTCAGGTTTGTTACATCTTTTCAATTGTCTAAGTTTTAGATCATTTTTGAAAACTGTCTTTTTGCTTATTGCAATCACTTTCAGATTGAGAACTATATGTGGCAATATAGGTGATTCCTTGGGAGATTAGGCATTTTACAGAGGGGTTTCTCCTTCTCTCCTTCCTTTACCCTGACTCCCATATCTAAAATAATAAAATTTGAAAGCTTGCACTCTAGTGGGAAGATAAATGTTGAAAGGATATTATTATCAGGTCAGTTCAACAAGCATTTATAGGTCAAGCACTGGAGATCCAAAGAACTGGGAAAAGAAGAATCACTGAACTTCTCACTGGAAATGATGTCCTTTAGCAAGAAGAGATTTTCAGATAAGGAAACATCCTGTACCAATGCTGATCAGCATTTTGTTGTTGTTGTTTTTCTCCTTTTTAATTTGGTTTTGGTTTTTGTTCAGTTATTTCAGTCATTTTACAGATGAGGAAACTGAGGTAAACAGGGCTAAGTGACTGGCCCAGGGTCTTACAACTAGTGAGTAATTTGGTTTCAGACAGTGAACTGGAAAAAGGATATAGCAAACTACTCCACTATCTTTGCCAAGAAAACCCAAAGTAGGCCACCAAGACTTGGACAAGATTAAAATAACTGAACAACAACAAATGTTGCTATTATTAAACTATTTTTGATATAATGGATTTTGATATAAATTAGAAAGACATTGATGAGAAAAGGTGATGAGTAAAACTGAGTTACCATTTCAAAGGGATGTTATGTCTATTTAGGGTCACCAAAATAAAGCCTTAAAAACATAAAAAGGGCCATAAATGACCTATTACTAAATGTCTCCCTCCACATAGATCCTGACAACCACCCTTGCTTCTCCTCCTCCCACAACTTCTATAAAATGAGATCCATTATTTACATAATATTATGGCATAGAATCATTGGGTCATAGATCTAAAGCTGGAAGGGACCTTAGAAGCCATCACATCCAGTGCTCACTTTACATAGGAACAAACAGGTCTAATGAGTTTAAATGACTTGCAAAATCACAAAGATGATAAGCATCAGAGGTAAGAGTTGAACCAGAAGCAGTAAGTATACTTTAGAGCATTATGCTACATAAAACTTCATCACTTCCAACTATTTCTGGGATCATGGGATTTTAGTATTTCAGGGTTAGAAGAAATGATATGGGTAATCAGTTTTAATACTCTCATTTTACTAATGAGGAAACAGGCCCAGAAACATAAAGCAGTTTGTCTCTGGTTCTGCAGAGCATCACAAGCAGGGTTAGAATCCAGTTTTCTTCAGCCTCCAAGGGCATAGTTCTTTGTAGATTCTGGGCTGCTCCCTTGCTGCCAAGGTAGGTAGAGTTCCTTTATGTAAATCTCTCTGAGATAAAAGTTGACATGTATCTATGCATATGTGTGTATATATATATGTGTGTGTGTGTATATATATACATATATATGTATATATATCTTTATATAATAACAGCTAATATATGTTAAATTAAAGTTTGCAAAATACTGTACAGATATTATATCATTTTTATGCTTACAATAAACTTAGAAGATGTTATACTATTCTCTCTACATTGTAGATGAGAATATTTGAGGTGCAGATAAAAGTTGACTTGAACAATCACACAGCTAGTATGTATTTAAGGTCACATTTGAACTCATGATTCAAGTTTTACATTTCTTAACTATACTGTATAGCTGCTTCTACTGAGAAAGTAAATGATTTTTTGATAATAAAATGATAAATATGTCCATTTCTGTGTGCTTGACTAGATGGGCTACAATCTGTACCACTGAAGAGAGTACCAATGAGATCCCAAGTTTGTTAAAGTATCAAAGTATCTGATAGAGACTACCAGAACATGAACTATAATGTAAGAAAAAGGTTTTGATAATTTATTTTTGAAAGTCAATTTTATTTAGATTTAGTACAGTTTCAACACTGATGTAATTGTGGGTCTAGAAATAAAATCTGTATTTTTATACAGATGATGAAACATGTGCTGAGATTTTGTAAGAAGTGAAACATAATCATAGGAAAAACCAGTTCTGTCTTCTGCAAACATAAGTCCTATAAATTGTCATCCTACACCAAGATACCTTGCTGTTCTATAAAAGAGAATTAAAAAAAATATGTTTCTTTGAAACACCATAGGTATTGTAGAATCCAAATAAGTGATTCTCTTAAAAAAGGAATAATTATATAACTCCTTTCCTTCCATGCTGTGCTGTGACTCTTAGGCCTCCATAGATGATAAAAAAGAAAAAAAAAAGGTATAAATAAAACTATAGAAATAGGAAAAGCAATTATGTATTTTTTAAAATGCAAAGATACCTTAAAATGTGTATGTATGTGTGTGTGTATGTGTGCATGCATGTGTGTGTATATACAAAGCAGAGAAGGCCAGGTTGGGCAAAATTTTATTCAGATCCATTGGTATACCCCATTTTGGCTTGTATTCCAGACCTTTTCTGACAACCCAATTTATCTGTCCTGTTTACTATGTCTTTAAAGACTTACTCTCTGACTGGCTAGCCAGTCTGATAAATTGATTTGTGCTAAGGTCAAATGAGATTATGTAAAACTTTTTGTAAATGGTAAAGTGCCATATAAATATCTGTTGTTGTTATTATCGTTATAAAATGCTTCTCCTCTCATCTGACATCTGCATTTTTGTACTTATAGGAGTCATTGGCAGTGAAAATTTGAAGCTCTAGAGCTAGTCAATAAAGAACACTTTTATCTATTTGTGTGTTTGTTTTTTTTTTTTTCTTTATTTAAATAATTCAAACCTCGGGGATGGTCTATGGCTGCCTGGATCTTTACGTAATGAACAAAACCAAGACCTAATTGATTAGGTCCCAATTTGTTGGGAAAGATCCTAGAGCCACAATAGCTTTTGAAACTTTAACAAACCTAGGATCTCATTGGTATGGGTACTTTCTTCAGTGGTTCATTTCTCCTTATTCTCAGTGACTCCATATTCTCCTATAAATCCTTTGCAAGATCCAAATAGCATTACATAAGCCTTCATATAATTTCTCAATATCACCTTGACACCAATGGACCATGTAAGCTACTTTGTCAGTCTGCTTTCACTTTAATGATTTCTTTTATTCTACATCTCCACAATTCCTTCTTCCTGAAGTACCTATGAACCTCTCCACTGATTGCTCTTTAGGTGACCCTTATCTTTTATTCTTTGAAAATTGATATTCTATGCTATTAACCATATATGATAACTAAAATAACTTTGTTGCTAAGAAAAAATAGCAATTTGCTAATTGAATAAATCCAAATTATCACAGAACTTTCTAAATGAGATCTTTAGTTACTCAAAAGAACTCAACCTAGTTTTGTTCTTGTAGTTGTTTTTATACCCAACTCTTCATGATCCCATATGGGACTTTCTTGCAAAAACAATAGAGTGGTTGATAGTTACCTTTTATATTTTACAGATGAGGAAACTGAGGCACTCAGAGTTAAGTAACTTGCTCGGGATCACACAGCTAATAAATGTCTAAGGCTAGATTTGAACTCAGGAAGAGGAATGTTCCTGACTCTACTTTATCAACTGTGCCTCCTGACTGCCCTCAATCTAATAATACATACAGGAGAAAACAAATGGATTAATCAAAACATATCTTAAATATGCCTAATGAACAAGTCATCGGTTTCAGATTTGAACAATAAGTCTTTAGGTTAGATTTCATTTAGGAAATTACTCAGTGCTTTCTTACTGACCTTGATCCATAATATAGATCTGTAAATTATATATCATTCAGGAAGAATGAAGATGATTTATACTTAAAATTTTTTTTCTAAGTTCTAAAACAGGGAAACCAGCTGGCAGAAATACCTTGGGTTTAACTAGAAGCTAAACAAGGAGAGCTACATAGTAATCATCTTTGACATCTTCCTTACTTTTTTCTTCTTTCTCAATTTTATATCATCCCCAGCTTCCCTTCCCCTACAGTGTTCTCCTTTAACTATAGGTCAGGATTATAGGATCAAAGAATTGTAGAATGGAGGTTCATAGATTTAGAACCAAAAAGAAATTTGGAAATCACCTATTCCACCTCTCTCATCGTAAAGATGAAGAAATCATGGCCTTGATATATGAAGTGTTTGTTCAAAATCATAGTTAGTAATCAGGATTCCACCAAAAAATTCTGCATCCAAATCCATTTTTTTCCAACTGCTAAGCTAGACTAGAAGCCAAATTTGATCACAGAACATTATTATCCCACATTATCTATCCCATTATTTCCCCACATACCAATCTGCAGAAACTGCTCAGTTTCAATATCCCCAATATTGGAAGAGCCCATCTTACTGAGTAACTAGAATGGGAGAATATGGTAAACAGCAAGGGGAAGAGCCCACCTTCAATGACTGTGCCATCACCATCTTTGATTGAGTAGGTATTATTTATCTATGTCCCATTGACACAGAAAGCCTTCCCATTGGCAATCATGTGCCAGTCAAGGACAGGGACCTATGGTATCCAATACACAGCTACTGCCACAAGACCAAAATGCAGATGGTTTGGTCCAGAAGGCAAGTGTAAGCTTGCCAACAAGACCATGCACTCAATGCCTTTTTAACCTGAAATACTGAAAATAATTCACCATGATGTACTCATTTTTTATTAAAATAGCCCTTATTTCCACGTTTTCCAGCCTAGCCCAGGGTCCTGTCATTACACATCTGTAATTGCTTCCTAATTATTTTTCCTATTACCGGCCTCTTCACTGGCCAGACACACCTTCTTAAAATACTATTTTCACATAGACCTTCTACTCAAGAGCCAATAATTGATAATAAACATAGATAAGTGGTACTGTGAATAGAGTGGATAATAACAGTGCCTGCTTCTCAGGAGAAAGTTGTGTTTGGAGGATCAAATAAAATATTTGTAAAGTGCTTATCACATAGTAAGTGCTATATAAAAACCTTTTACCACCCCCCTCCACTTTAGATGGTGGGCTCCTGAAAAAAAGGAGTATCCCCAATACTTAACATAGTATCTTTCACATATTAGGAATTTTATAAGTGATCATTAACTGATTTTATAGATGAGAAAACTGAGTCAGGGAACGATTGATTTGCCCAGTATCACATAGATAAAAATGACCCAGATAAGTATCTGATGTGAGATTTGAACTTAATTCTTCCTAACTCCAGGCAATTTTTTTCCTAGAGTTCTGATTTCATTAGCACTAATTCTAGAAAAAAAAAAAGGATTGCATTAGGCATTAAAGTAACAAAGAAGGAAAATAACACTATCTCTGACTTGATGAAACTTGTGGTCTTTTATGGAGGATATAACCAGTATAAAATAAGGAACATTTTGAAAGGGAATACTCGATGGAGATAAGCTACAACTGGAAAGTTTGAAGATGGTAAAGGGGACATTAGGCTTAGGAGATACCACAGGGGGAAGAAATGGTCAATGAATACTCACAAGGGCCTTGGGGAAATTAAACCTCAAAGAAAGGGAAAGATTAGTAAAGAATGATATACAAGGGATTGAATTCCAGGCAGAAGACAATTGCTGTAGATAGGGGAAGAGCCAGTAGGCTAATTCAAGTACAACTAAAAATTCTTGGAGAATAATTCTAATTATTCTGGGAAGACAGTTTGTGAAGGATTTTAGATGCTGAATTTTGGAGTTTATAGGATATCCTGGAGGTAAAACAACTGAAGATGTTTGATCAGAGGAGTGACATGGTCATATCTGTGTCTGGAGAAGGATTTTGACAGCTGTGTGGAACATGGAAAAGACTGCATGGGGAAAGACCAGATGCAAGTTGAGTAGTTAAGAGGCAAGAATTGCAACAAAGGTGAGAGGTGATCAGGAGAGAAGAAATGTTTCTATGTTTTTATGCCAACTAAAGTATAATGGTCACATCTAGTTTTACATATCGCTCCCAAAAACCATGACCTGGGAAAGCCTCTATTCTTTATAATATATCCATCCATTCATCCATCTATTCATCCACCCTCCATCCTTTTCCCCATTTCTTATATCTTACAACAAGGAAGAATATGAGCACCTAGCCATGCTTAGAGTTCTTTGTCTAACTCAGAGTTCCAGGAAAAGTGAAAAAGAAATGCAGAAGATCAAGGCGAGTTATTCTATTTCAGAATAACTTTGAAAGACTTAAAAACTCTAATTCTTAATTAGTGAGCAATCATGATTTCCAGAGGCCTGTTGATAATGTTACTGTTTCCTGATAGAGAGATGATGGGCTCAGGGTACAGAATGAAATATATTTTCTAGACATAGCTAAAAAACGACTTTGTTTTGCTTGAATGGACATATAGTTTGCTAGGATTTTGTTTTTCTTTTTCTTGAAATGATGGGAGGTAGGAGAGAGAAAAACAGATTTTTGTTCAATGAAAAAAAATTAATTAAAAAAATTTCTTTCTGTGTCACCACCTGGTTTCCTTAAGGTTTTACCTGAATTGACCAAACCCCAGGAGATAGGTTAAAGTTTATATTGTTGGGATGCTAAAATCCCTAAAATATGAGTATTCTCAAGGCACAATCCTCCCCTAGGAAGAAACTATGAGCAAAAATAATTTTTAAAATGCTTCCTACCTCTTAGGAGCTTAAAATGTCAACAAGATAAGCTTAAAAACCAATCTGTTGCTTCACAGAATGGATGAGGCAAAGTGTAAAGTGATCACAGATGCTGGGTCCTGTGAGCAGACATGGTGTGGTATGAAGGGAGAGAGACAGTATTCCCAACAATTATGGAGATGTGCATTTTTCTTGAACTGGGAAATGGTCATTTCGGGGTTCAAGTACAATCTCAGGGGTCCTTGAATTCTTTTTCTGGGTAAAGCTCTTCTATAAATTACAGAATAGTCCACTTACCTGGTAGATTCTGACCAAAAACAATTTTTTGCCTGAGTGAATTCAGCCGAGTAAGCACAGTATTTTGACTACCTTCAATGAATTAACTAGATATTTCACTTCTGTGGAACTTACTTGATTTGGCACAATTCCATAAGACTTTGGGATAAGAAACTCTGTCCATTTCAGAAGAATAGGTATACAGAAAAGGAGACTTGTGTAAGTCAGACATAGGGACAGAACTGAGTAATCAACTGAATTGCTATGATGAAAAATCTATTGTCAGAAGGGGAAAAGGAAAACTCTTACTGTGGGTAAACTTTAAGTGTATGGAGCTGGGAAAGCTTCCTACCATAACCATTACCTTCTCCTTTTTCTTTCTTTCCTTGACTCTTTTTTTTTTTTAAGTTCCTTCCATAAAATGTCATCCCTATCCTAGCTTCTCACAGTATCTTGGACCAGGCAGCAGCTTTCTGATCTCAAAGGCTTGTGGGCTTACATCAAAACTGACATTTTACAATATGTTCTCTTCATGTCAATGAAATGATTTAACACTAAGGGATCAATAGATGTGCCATACGTGATGAACTCAGCTTCTAAATAAATCACCCACAAGGAAATTATAAAAAGATTCTTCTGTGAGGCTTCCTCAAGACTGATAAAAACTGTGAACATTCATTGAGAGTATCATAACACTATAGAAAAATCCTGATCTTAGCAAAAGAGGAATATAACTTCCAAACCTGATTTTTAAATAACTGGATGACAAAATGGAAGGGCTAATTTAGTAAGAAAGTAGAAATGGAAAAGTTCTATCTTAACAGAAATATGTCGAGGACCTAGAATTTTGTTGATGTAGGAATTTTGGGAAATTCTTCTATTGGCAAATTACAGTTCATCCATTCAATGTAGCACTAAAATGTTGTCTGAGACTCAGAAAAGCTGAGCAGCTTGTCCATGTGACCCAACTACCAGGTGTCAGATACTGGATTTTAATATCATTAATACATTGATATCCTTATGATTTCATCCCCAGTAGAAGATGAAATCTACCATATGGAAAAAGCCTCCCCCTCCCCTTTATCATCCTCTTCTGTGGTCTGTAAATTTTGCAACTATTAGTTCTGTGTGTATGAAGATGTCATGGTTGGGATGGAGTTTCAGTTCTGACCCTTATGTGTGATCATATGTGAGTCATTTATCTTTTCTGAATCCTAATTTCTTCATCTGTGAAATGCAGATAGTAGCATTTATATCATTTATCTCAAAGAACAGTGGTGAGGAAAGAGTTTTGTGAAACTTTAGGAGCTATCAAAATGTATGTCATCGGTAATGGCTTATTCATAAGAGTTGAGTTCTAGAAAAGGGTACAAACCTTAATTTTTATCACTGAGTCTAGAGCATAGAAAATCCCAAATCTGAACATAACATTTTAATTGGGGTGAAACAATGATTTGTTTCATGTTATTTTTTTTTTCAAATGGACTGAATCTTAGAACTGAATTTATTTTCTCCCTTTTTAATAGTATCTAAGTTCCATAGTCACAGTATATTGACTTATGCCGTTTCAGCATCTCTACTGGGGATAGCCTACGTGCAACAGATTTCTCTGCTTCAATTAGCAGATTTCATATCTGTGAAAAGAAAATGTTTGAAAATGTTCAGCCTGCAATGAACTCCTGCCGGGGGATAGAGTGCTATTTGTAGAATTCTCTAAGCAATGATTTACTCAACAGATACTTTTCCAATGCATTATTTTCCCTGTGGGAAGAGCTTAATTACCAGAAGGACTAACTGGGAAATAAGAAAAGACAAAATTATTTATTATTGGACCAAATCAAGCCCAACTGGATGAAAATGAAATTATTATTGACTTGTCTGAGTTTCTGTTTTTATTTGGTCAAATGTGTTTTCGTTTAAGTGGAAGAGATGATGAGGGCTGTTATCTTGTGTCTGGGGCCCATAGAAAGTTAGTGACTTTGCAAAAATGATAGATTCTGTTGTCTAACTGCTTCTCTGTGCTTTTTGAGCAACTACAAAACTCTATTCCCCTAACACCTATTGAGTCAGTTACTTTTTCATCTAGCTTCTGTTTTAAATAGGACCTTAGTGGCATTTTGAAAATCTTAATGTGACTTCCACGGATGACTAACACATGGAAGAATAACGTAGACCTTGGAAGAGGTAGCCCAATGTCGTATTGACTATGCCTAAAGAGCACTCTCCACTTGTCTAAGTTTTTTCTTTTGTCTGTTTTGCCCCAACAAGAAATATTACTGCTGGGGTGCTTATGATACTAGAATTACTTTCATTGAAATTTGTCAGAGGAAACAGAGGAACTGTTTCCAAGAAACAGTTCATAGGAAAGAGTAGAAATGAAAAATGAACAGATAAAGATGGTCTTGAGAATTGGTAAGTCATGTTCATTCATTTATTCATTCAACAAAGTGATTGGTTCTTGTTCTTTATTCTCAAAGAGGACCAAAATGGCATTACTATGTGAGAGTTGAGTTCCAGTGTGTCTGACATGGCTGATCAGATCGATACAAGCTCAGAGTGCTCCACAGATAGTCCATATGCCCATAAGATATTCTAGGTAGTAAGTGTCAGGAGAGGTAGCAAATCTAAGACCCTATGGGCATTATAGGATCCCAGAGATGGAAGAAACTCCAGGGGTCTTTTATTCTGAGTTCCCTTATAGGGTCGTATGTTTAGAGCTAGAAAAAAATCTCAAGGTCAGAAAGTCCAACCACTTATTTTACAGATGAGGAAATTGAGGTCTAGAGAAGTTAAGTATGTATAGAAATGCACAGAAATGGTAAAATATGGTTACTGATGTAATAACATTTTACAAATTCATTGTAAATGAAAATATGTATATACATAAATACACAATGCATAAGATAAAGTATCTACTATATATAACTATGTTCTCTGCTAAACATTTTACCATTGTTATTTCATGTAATCTTCACAACAACCCTGTGAAGGGGAAATTATTATTTTTCTCATTTTACATAGGAAGAAATCGAGGCAAAAAGAAGTTAAATGATTCTGATATTATATTTGAACTCATATTTTCCAGACTCCTGTGCTCTATCCACTATATAACCTAGATTTAACCATTCATAAATATATGAAAGTTCAGAATTACAATACAATTTAATTGCTCAGATGAGAAAGAAACACCAGATATTAAATTTGTACTCATTAATTGTCTTCTATGATAATTGTTAAATGAATGAATGAATATGACTTACATGTTCTCTGCTAGGTGCTTTCTCTGCACCTCTATCCCTGTTCTGAAAAGGATCCTGAGTACAGATATATGTTTGTGGTGCAGAGTATGAAAATAAAATTGCCATTTGGGTACTTTAGTAACAATTATATCAGAAATTAGATTTTAATGATATCAAAATCATGCTCATATCTGTAGCAGTTGTACACCTATGAGTTGTAACACCTAAGAGAATGGTCAATGGAAAAACCTATATATCCATTACTTGAAAATTTGGTCATGTAAAGTTTATGGCTTTGTCTTGGCCTCTTTCAAGTACCTTTAAAAAATTAGAAATGACAAATAAAATAATCAATATGAAATTTAGGAATGATAAGAGATAACTATGCTATTAATATAATTAAGTACCAAGAGGTATTAGATTCACATACTCTATAGGTAAGTTTTCAAAATGATGTAAATTTACAAACGTCATAAATGTCAGTGAACTAATATCTGTTGTGTTCAACATTTCAATATTTTTATTGTTGTTATGTAGAAAACTTTAACTTGAGCTCTTGTGCTATATGTGCTATATGTGTTTATGAGTTGACCAATGGAAAAGTCTCCTTTGAGAACCATATTAGAAATGAATGTGTTCCTCATTTGCCAACTTCCCTTTTATTAAAACTAAATTCTGTTGGAAAATAAGCCTTCCTTTCAACTTAATGACTATCAAGCACCAACTATGTCCTAAGGATTGGGAATAATAAGAAAAACACTGTGTCCTGCCCTGTCCTGTGTTAGAACACTCAATCTCCCAGGGAACTATAATATAATATCTGTTTATTTTGCCTGCCCAAGCATGATCTTCCTACACTTAGAAAAGTGAGAATTCTTGTTTTGACATTTTGGCAGCTTTGTAGAGAGGTCTAGCACCTTTTTCTTTCCTTGTTTTCACACTCAGACATTCCATGCATTTTACAGAATTAATTTTTGTTTTTCTACAAGGAGTCAAGCATGATGAGGAACCCTTGTGTTTATCTAATATTCTTATATATTGAGAGGTTTGAATAGCCCCGAGTTTATTGTTGATTCATAGAAAATATGGAGTTAATAAACACGGACAGCATTGCATGTAGAAAGTGGGAGATAAAGACCTATTTGTAACATGTGTTTTAACCAGTGCATACCAGAAAGCTTTGTTCATATTTGATATGACCCAGGTAGCATTTGAAGTCCTAGTTTTAACCGATTTTTCCAGAATTAATTTACATAATTACCCTATAGGTGTTTGTTTCCATCCAAATTGGCCCACTTGTTATTCCGGAAACTCTGAATTTTTTTATTCATCTGCTTAGTTTGCATAGACTGTATCACATACATAGAATGTACTCCCTCCTCACCTCTACTTTGAATTCTGAGTTCTCTTCAAGGCTTAACAGGGGAGTCACCTGCTGATTCTAATGCTTCTATGCCCTTTCATTCCTCTAATTAGCTTGCATTTATGATGATAATGATGATGGTGATAATAGCTAACATTTACATAGTATTTTAAGTTTTGCAAAGCACTTTACAAATACTCTGTCATTTTCTTCTCACAACAATCCTGGGAAACAGGTGCTATTATTATTCCCATTTTACAGATAAGGAAATTAAGGCATGTAGCAGTTTTAGTGATTTATGAGGATCACACAACTAATAAGTGCTGGGGGCTAAAATCAAACTTAAAGCTTCCTAAATTGAGGTCTAATGCTCTTTCTGTCCGCTAGACTACAATGTTGTCTATGGAAGGGCTGTTTTCTCCCAGCATAATGAGAGTCCTTTGAAAATAACCCCTCTTTTCCTTTTGTCTTTGTAGTCTAAGAACCTAGTAATCTGACAAATACTTCTCCATTAGAATGTTCACATCTTTAGGACAGAGATGGGATTGTGAGGTTTCTTTGAATTCCTCTCTCTCTGTCTCTCTCTGTGTGTCTCTCTCTCTGTCTCTCTCTCTCTGTTTCTCTGTCTCTCTCTCTCTGTGTCTCTTTGTGTCTGTCTCTGTTTGTCTCTGTCTCTGTCTTCTCTGTCTCTGTCTCTGTCTGTCTCTGTCTCTCTCTCTCCTTCTCTCTCTGAATGTCTATCTATCTTTTTTTCTGTCTGTCTGTCTCTCTCTATATATGTATGTTAGCACAGGATAAACAACTTAAAGAAGCTTATTTGACTGATTTATTGACTGTCTTGTTGTATTGAATTGCCAGAGAACATTTCTCTTTTTTGTCATTTCTTATAAGATAAAATTCAAATGTTCAGTTTTAGCAGTTTTTTTTTGGACGTTTTGCTTTTTAACATCCTCTTTACTTTTCTCATCAGTCCCTGCTACATTTCTAAGTTCAAGAATCATTTTTTGATTTTGATTTAATCTCCTTTGTTTATTTAAGAAACCAGCAAATACAGTATGTGATCATTCTATAAATATCAATGAAACATGGAAAGAAGAAAGAACATACTTCATTATTTAGAAACGCCTTTGTTGATATTTTAAAAATTCTTAAGAAAATGACAGGTTATATGGTGATTTGACATTTCCTTTTAAGCAAATACTTTTTGAGGCCCACAATAGATTATTGATAGTAACAGATGCAATTTTTCATTTCTCAAGTATCACTAAGCTAAGAAAAATGAAAATATCTCTTTTCAGCTTATCTCAACATCAGCAGCAATAGAATAAGCAGTGAGTAGCATTGAAATGGCAAATTATTCTTTCAGTTTGTAACCAAATAAAAAAAGTCCATGAGACATTCCAATAATAGGTTTCTATTTGACTCTTTCTAAAACTATAGCATGTGTGTGCTTATATATGTATATATGTGTGTTATTTTCCTAGAAATAGAAAAAAAAATTAATAAAGTTGTGACTATTCATTTTTCTAACTTTTAATCTATTTTCTCTCTGTCCCATTACTACCAATAGATAGCTATTTCAAATTCTAATAACACTGTTATGCCACAGTTCTCTTTAACTGTCCTGACTCAGTTTCCCTGAACTAGTTTCCCTTGTCTCAGTTTCTTTAATTGTTCTGTGTCAATCCCCTAAGTTGTAACCCCCCCCCCGTCCATTACTGAAGACCAATTACTCTAAGGTTATAAATTATTACCTTATTATACCTCCTGACTCTTTTCTGTCCTCAAGAATTTACAATATCCCTCTAAAATATTCCAAGATATTTCACTAACATCTTTCTCTCTGTGTATTCAGACATCCTGTCTCTGGTTTTTTGGGGGTTTATGGCCTTTTCCATCCTGATAGTTTTCGGCACTTCTCACCCCTTCCTTTGTTCAGAGAAAAGGTATTTAAGAAGTTGGGGTTCCTCCATTCATTGCTGGAGGCTGTAGGTTGGCAGCTGTGTGCTGGATGCTGGATTCTTTGAGATGACAGTCTCCTCCAGCCCTGGGACCAACATGGATTCCTTGGTCCCAGTATATCTTTATTTCTGTCTGACTGGGTAATTTGAGACGAGAGTCCTGTCCAGTCAATTTTACTCTCCCATTAATAAAATATTAAAAACTCTCTAATCTCTCTCCTGCCTCAGTTTCTGCAGCATTACAACACTTTCAAGAATAAAATATTGTTCATCTTTGCTTCTAAATTAGAACATACTCTGGGTTGAGAGTACCAAAAATCTAATTTTGGTTTTTGTGGAAAACAACTCAGCAGGTATTTATTAAGTACCTATTACATTCGAGGCATAAGAAAAGATGAAGAATAATATTTGCATGCAAGGAGTTTACATTCCTATCAGAAGGATAAAACAAATGTATCTAATATTTTAAAGAATATGACTTTATATGAGTATGCCTTTTTCTAATGAAAACTGAAAACCCTCCAGAGTTTTCATAAATTATTGTACTTAAAAGAAATTCATCGGAAATATTCAAAATATTTAATGTTTTTTTCTCAACTGCCCAGTTACTGAAGTAAAGAAACTTACTTATCTGAAAATGAGCCACAGTTTCTCTCTAAGTAATTTCTACCTAGCTTGTGTGTATTCATCTCCTTCCCCCTATACTTTCTTAGTGTACATTTGGATGAAATTTAAATGCTCACCTTATATAATTTTTTCCCTTAAATTTATGGTTCATATTATTAATGATTTTGTGTCTTCATGCATAAATATGGTAATTTCAAATATAACAATCAACATTAATAAAATTGAATGTAATTCATGTGGGAAAAATAAAACTATAGCATGATGTTTCATCAACCTTCAGAGTGATAGAGTACTTTAAATTGCTTAAATTGTGTTATTTTTATACATATAGATTAGCTTCATGCATACAATTGAATAATATGGTGAGAATCTGCACTCAGTAAAAAAAAAACCAACATTCCACATCATCATTTATTTGAGTCAAAGAGTTCACCTCTCTTTCCCCTGCCCTTTCTTTCTAAACCTGGCCACAATTCTTTGTCTTTGGGAAAATAATTATCTGTCCTTTGCTTCATAATTTCTAAACCAAGATTTGCTTCTCTTAATATCCGTAATAATATGTTCCAGTCAGTAATTTTCTTCTGTCTAATTTAAAATTTGAAGTACCATCAATGTGCAACCAACCTGCTCCTTTGGTATCTATTCCATATCAAGAGAGGTAAAGAAAGGCTTCCAAAACACTGCATGGATCTATTTGTAAATGATTGGAGGAAGACATAAACCAGAATTAAAATTTATGAGAAGATATAGGTGGATTATAATCTATGCCTTTAATGGGAATATTGATACAAGAAGATATAAAAGTAATTTGTCTCAGCTGGTAGGATGAAAGCTTACTTCATCATTCAATTGTGAAATATGAGAATACCTATTCTGACTTTTTAAAGCAAATAAGCATTTATTAAGTATTTACTTCATAATGGGCTTAGTGGGTGCTCTCTGTTGGCTCACCTGTGGCTGTGATCACAGGAGCATGACAACACCCCAGTAAAAACTGCCACAGCATCCTGGCAGTAAATTTTGGGGATATGTGCCCCAAAATGTTAAGGGCTTCCCCCCTTCTCCCCCTGTGGAATTGGCCTATGATAATGATTTGTTCCAATGGTGATGGGATTGGCTAAAGCAGATGCTGTGGAGGGCTTAGCTCTTTATTAGATATAGAAGACACAAAGGTCATCTACTACATCCTGGGCCATAGCCAGTCATCTTTACTTTTGTCCTGCCACTGGGCTTCAGTAACTCTGGGAGGGAGAATGAGGCTGGTGACTGCATAACTCTGCTTTGCTTAAATCCAATTTGTGCACAAGTCAGGAGGAAAATCTTTGATGGGCCATTGGTCTTCTTTTAAAACGAGACGTGAATAACAACTACATCAGACATTATTCTAAGAACTGAGAATACAAAGAAACCAAAAACATTTTCTAATGAAGGAAACAATGTAGATAATCTACAAGATGTCTAGTGTAAATGAAAAGTAATTTGAGAGAGAAGCTATTAACCATGTGTGAGGAGGGGAAAAGGAAGGGAGACTGGAAATAATTTCTTGCAAATGGTGAGATTTTAGTTGTTCTTAAAGGAATTTAGGAGTGCAGAGGGAGATCATTCCAGGTTTTGGTAACAACCAGTGAAAAGGCATCTTTTGGAGATGGAGGGAAGTGTATAAGGAACTGCAAGGAAGCTAATCTTGCTTAATAATATGGAATGAGGATGGAAATGAAGTATAAGAAGACTGGAAAGTTAGGAAAGGGGTAGGTTGTGAAAGGTTATTAAAGTCAAATAGAAGATTTACATATTTGATCTTAGAAGTAATGGGGAAACCCTGCAGTTGGAAATTACATGCACTTTAGGAAAATTACTTTGGTAGCTAAGTGGACAGTTTGGAGTAGGTAAAGACTAGAGTCAGGGAGAGCAACCAGAGAGCTATTATAATAAGATGTGAAGTGATAAGTAGAAAGAAGTATACAAAAATATTGTGAAAGGAGAAACCATAAGGGTTGGCAACCTATTGGTTGTGAGAGAGGAATCAAGGATGACACTGAGATAGCAAGCATGGGTTAGTTCTGTTTCAATATATTGAGTTTGAGAAGTCTAGGGGATATCCAGTTTGAGATGACTCATAGGTAGTCAGTTATATAAGACAGGAGCTTAGGAGAGAGGGCATGGCTGCATAAATAGATCTAAAAATCATTAGACTTTGAAGTTGTAGAGCAACAGTAGGGCATTTTAATAAGGTCTTTTAAAGTTGAGCTCTTGGTGTAGTGTTTTTTCCCCACTTTTTTTTGTAAAACTTTTTATTTTGAAAACATATTCATGGATAAATTTTCGACATTAACCCTTGCAAAACCTCGTGTTCCAATATCCAGCCCCCTTTCCACACTCCCTCCCCTAGATGGCAAGTAGTCCAATATATGTTAAACATGGTAGGAATATATCTTAAATCTTGGTTTAATCTTGATGAAAAAATGATTCCTAGTTCTTACCTTCATAGTTAGAAAATGTGGTTCAGCATGCTGAACTTATAAACTTCAGGTTGGATAATCGATTAGCCAATAAGGCTTTTATCATGCCCTTACTATGTTTCAGGCATTATTTAAAGTTTGGGATAAAAAAAGGTATAGGCCCTACCTTCAAGGGGATTACATTGTATTGGAGAAGATAACATGTATATAAAAAGATTTAGACAAGATACATATAGAGTTTATGGAAGGTTACTTTAAAAAGAAAAGTAGTAAGAATGAAAATAACCCCTTGAAATAATATTTTTCTTTAGATTTACCTCTCACCAAGTGAAGAGAAAGCTAAATAGTCAAAGAAATATAAGCATAGGAAGTGAGAGGTTTTAAGTTCAGTTATTCATAATGGCTGACAAGTCTTGCTAAATAACATAAATAAATGAAAAGCAGCATCCTCATAGATACTCCATTTAAGAAGGGTACCAAGGTGAGCCACCTCATTATTTTCTACCCAGTTCTTCTCCTAGAAGTCACGATCTCCAGAAACTCATCATCCCTTAATATGACTCCTTTTCAGTACCCCTGCCCTTTGATTAGAGATGGTGGAAGGTGGACATTGAAGAGCACCTCCCAGACCCTTCATTTAAGGAGGACACCAGGTCAGTGCTCTCATAATTTCCCACTTTGAATGCAAAACTTCACCATTCTCCATCCTTTCCCCACAACTCACTCTCCTTTTCACATTTTTAAAATGTATAGTCTTCCTCTGTTAGTTGTAAGTTCCTTAAGAACACGGCTTGTCTTTTTCTTTTTTCTTTTTTTGTATCCCCAGTAGCTGGCACAGTGCCTTGAAGATTATAGGCACTTAATATGTGCCTGATGACTGTCATCTAGGATCATGTTAGATAGGGCAGTGTACTTTAAAAACACAGAAAGTTGTACTTTCAAATCCTACCTTAACCTTTAATAGTCATGTGACTGTCATTTTACTTTTCTTGATTTTGGGTCCTAAACTATAAAATGAGGTTATTAGTCTAGATGATCTCTGAGATCTCCTATAATTCTAAATCTATGACATGTTCATAATGGCAACTTTTCAATCTGATAATTATGTAGATTTGGATTTCATCTCTTTTTATTTTCTTTTCTTTCTATTAGTTAAGTTTTGACTAGAGTTCCAATCACTGAAATTGATGAAGTCAAGCTAACATTAATTTCTCTTTATGGAATTTCCTCTTTTCTTTTGCTAATAATGGTCCCTCATCCTTGGATTTGTTGGTGGTGAGAAGCAAGGCAAGACAATGACACTGTGGATGATAGGATCAGTTAAAGATATGACAAATGGAAGTGAAAGTGGTGTGTCCATTTATCTCAATTCCTGCCTTCTTTGTACCACATGGTACTGGTGCATGCTTTTGTTTGTACATTCCCCACTCTCACTTTAGCATTCATACATCCTTTGGTTTCTAATCTCATCATTTATATTGCTTGCTTCTAGTCCTACTTTGTCAATCTTCTCCTGTGCTTTCCTTTTTTTTTTCCTCCCCCTCTTCTTTTTGGAATGGAATAGAATGTATTAAGCATTCACTATCTATCACGTTCTGTGTTATGTGTTGGAGGTGCATGTAACTCAACATCTTAATGCAATTCTAAGCTTTAATAGTTGAAATTGCACCAAAACTTTTCCAACACCTAGACTTCTGGAATACCCTGTACAAAGAAACAAGGCAGCCCTTACTCTGAAAGCTTGTAATATAATAAAGGATAACAACACATAGAGGGGAATTGTCAGGGAAGGAGGGTTTGCATTGTATCAATTTGACTGTTATCAGTGTTAGAATAGGAAAGAAAGGGTAGGGAAGGGTGTACACAAGTTATGACTTGAAGATGACTGGGGAGAAAGTGATGCTTCTGATCCAATGTGCATATGGTGAGTGCTCACACTGAAGTTCAGGGAGCCAAAATGGAAGTCTGGAGAACAGATTGGTGATAAAAGCTAGAGCTCAGGAGAACAGAAAATGATCTCAGAGTTCATCTAGCTCATCTACCTCGTTTTTGAGTGAATAGACAGGTTCACAAAAGTGAAGTGATTTATCTAAGGTCAGATGAGTAGAGTAATTGAATCCAGTTCCTCTGACTCCTAATCCAATGCACTTTCCCCACCTACTTGCTGATGCTACAACCTCATTCAGCAATTCATAACTAGAAAATAAGTATAAAATTATACATTTATAAAAATATATGCAACATTTTTGGCATACCAGTTGGCTTAAGTACTTACATGTTGTTTATGAAATATCTTCAATATAAATCAATAAATCAATAAAAGGTTGTCCATTACACAGGATCCCAGAATCAGTAATGTTTTTCCCAACTTGGGTTTTAACTTCCTGAAACTTTTTACATTTTTTGAAGTTATTGACTATGATTTCCATGTATATATTGTCTCGTCCCTTGGCTTCTTTCTGATTTTTCTGTCCTGATTAAACTCCTACCACTGTGACTATTGTCTTTTGGTTTTATCTTGTGGATTTATTAAGTGTCTCAATCTCCTAAGATAAGGGTTCATTTAAAAAAAATTCTTGTCATAGACTCTGCAGTCTCCTGAAATTTCCAAATAATGTTTTTAATTGCATAAAATAAAATACAGATGTTTCAAAGGAAAGCAAATATATTGATATATAGTTATCATATTCCTAATACCTACTTCTTTTCTCTCCTTACTCTTTGCTCCTTAGTGATCTTATAACCTTTCATGGATTCAATGGACATCTTTATTCAAATGGCTTCCAAATTTCTATCTCTAACTCTAATCTCTACCTTGATTTTCAAAATCAAATGGCTAATTATTGATGGGCATCTCTACTAAGTTATCTCATTGCCATTTCAAATCCAATTTCTGATCTTTTCACCTAAACCTTCCTCCAAACTTTCCTGTTTCCATCAAATGCACTATAATTCTCAGAGCTCCCAAACTTATAAACTAAGAATTATCCTTGTCTCCTTCTCCTTCACCTTGCTGCATCCAATTAATTGCTAAATCTTGTCAGCTTTGTTTCCAGAACATTTCTTTTATCTGTTCTTTTCTCTCCCCTCACCAGGACCACAATCCTCCCTTATCAATTCGTGCCTTTTCTATTGTCATAGGCTCCTAATTTGTTTCCTTGGTCTTTTCCCTTTGTAATCTGTCCTTCATAAAGCTATCAAAATAATCTTCCGCATCCCTGGTCTGGATAATGTTGCTCTCCTCTTACAAGTTCCTTCAGTAGTTTTCTGCTGTCTTAAAAATAAAAATTTAAAGTTTAATTCGGTATTTGAGATTCTCCATAATCTGGTGCCAGCCTATTGTTCTATGCTATTTACTCACTCTCCATTCCAAGCAAATTGGATGAAGATTTTTTCTCCTAGATATTTGATATTGAATATTATGCCACAATACATGTGTAAAAGATATCTGCTATATTTGAAATTAACTCTTTCCTCATCTTGATCTCACAGATCCTCTACTTTCTTTCAAGTCCAACTCTGGGGCCACATCCTTTATTCCTGATTCCTGCCTGCTTTCCACAAAGTTGTTAACAATTTCTCATATATAAAAATGTCCATTACTGATTTGTACACATATAGTATCCATTTGGATTGAATGGACAGTCTCTGAGGGCAGAGTGTTTTCATATTGTCATTATATCCCACCTAGCATGGCACCTTCCATATAGTAAGTACTTAATAAATACTTATTTGAATTGACTTAGATGAGTGAAGTTAACATATTTTAGCCCCAAGGTCTTTCATGTTCTTGTTTATTTTATTTCAACTCATTGCTCTTGATGCAGTTTTAATCTATTTCCTTCTATTCTACTTGTAGTCAAGAGGAAAAAAAAAATCTGACCACCCTCTTCTATTAAAAGGAAACTAATTGAGTTAATTGAATAGCTTTTCCATTATTCACCTAGGCAACAAGAACATAACTATCAGAAATGAAGAGCTAGAAAGGCTGTTGGAGGTCATCCAGTTCAACCCTCTCTTTCTATACATAAGGGCCAGAGAAGTTCAATACCTCACCTGAGATCATGCAGGAAATAAGTGACAGAGTTGAAATTGGAATTTGAGTCCTCTAACTCTAAAATAGCAATCATTATAATGCACCACACTGAGATCCATAAAGTGGGCAAAGCTTTCCAACTTCCCATCACCACTCCTTTTCAAAACTCTCTGAGTTTTTGAAGGAGTCCAAGTCCTTCTCTCTATAGAAATATAAGATAGACTCATATTCTCTGGCACATTGTATATTCTAGTTTGGATCTGGAGATGTGGCTTATAGAAAAAAGTTGTCTTTTTAGATAAAGAAACGAAGCCCTGCTAATGTGAATCAGTAATGGAGCCAATTCTACTGAATATTACTGTTAATGGATGAAAATTTCAAATGAGAACCACAGTAAATTCACATTTATGCTCCTACTACATGAATTGCCTTTGGTGTATTAAAACTACTCTATTTCGTAATTAGGGACACAATACTGCCAAACAAATGCTATTTCTGATATAATTTAGTGGAAAAGGTATACTTGTTAAATAGCATCTGTGGATATTTCCATACTTATTTTGGGAAAATAAATAATTTACACACACAAACATACAAAACGTGACAGAAAACCACAAAATCAGTTAAAATCATTCCCAATCCAAGACCTGATGTTATATTTTAAAATATGGTTATAGAGGAAGTATCTTCAGGGAATTATATGCAGCAGGGAAGCTGAAGAATTTCCTCTACAAAGTATTGCTCCTTAGAAATAAATGTTAAATAGCTTTACCATTGAATGTATGCATCCTATCTTTTTGTGGATTGACTCATAATTCTCAAAATATATGATAACACTCTCCTCTACTCTATAGCCTAGAGATAGTTCTATGACTATTCATATCTCCCAAAAAGCTATGGGATTTCTTGAATTGATGACCACATTCTCTTGAATTGATGACCAAACACTCATTGTGTCTCTACTTGTTGGAAGAAATGTGGTTTATTGCAACTTTAAAGTGTCTGCATCTGACAGTTGATAATCCCAGCATATCCTCTTTTAAACTGAGGTTATGTGGTTATGACTACTATTATTGTAATATCAGTCATTAGGTTTCCTATGAAGAAATTTAGATTTGATGAGAAAAATTATCAGGAAAAATTAAGTTTTCATCTATTTTTATACTAAATAGCTTTCTGATTTACCCTTTCCACCTAAAAAAGTGAGATATGAATCAATTTGCCAAATGAGAATTTTGTATTGGCAATAGGCAATAGGCATAAATAACAAAATCAGGTAATGAATGCATTTAATCTCATCTTTGACTTTGAAATGTTCACAGTGACTAGTTGGCTTTGGGGAAGCAGGCTAAAAGTAAAGGGGGTGGGGCAAATTACTACTATATTAATCATCTAAGTAATCACAAGGTTGAATTTTGAGAAAATAATCAAAATAAAAAAACATTTTTTCATCTTTCATAAAAAATTCCAACTGAGAAGACTAAAAGTATCTGAAGCAAATATAAAATAATTCTTTCATTAATGTTGCTTGAATCTGGACATGATCCAAAATTAATGGAGATCTATGCAAAAGATGTGAATCACAGTTGCTGGGTCTTCCATTCATTACTGAGCTATTGCCAGATCTGATGTCAATGAAAGTACTGTATATTATAAACAAAAAACAAAACCCTACATTTCTGCCACAGAAATTGGACTTTCTCCAAAACCTTTGTGTTTAGGTCCAAATGTATTTCTACCCCTGGGTAAGGAGAATGCCATCCCTCTATTTGGCAAAATAGCCAAGTCAGCTTCCTCTATGATTGTTAGGAAATTTTTCAATAATCTATGTGGAGGTGATTGTCTCTTTTAAAAGTTATTTGTGTAGTTCCCCTTTGGAGATAGTATGATGGAGGAGTTTTTATAGCCTATGAAGTCTTGGATATGATTTGAATATTCAATTATAATTCCAGGGATCTATTAATAGCCAATCCCCATCCCTAAAACCTGTCCTTCCTCCTACTTACAGGGTGTAAGAGCAACACTCTGAGCCCTTTTACCTACTAAGCCATCCATGAGCATATGGCCTTCCAGGAGAGTTTCTGTCTGGGGGGAGACTGCCTCCTCTTTTTGTCTTCTTTCCCTTAATGCAGTGCCTTCTGAGATCAGAAGAAGCAGCTGGCAACTTATTCTCTCCCAGACCCCTAAATGATGCACTATCACTTATCAGAATAGTTTCAACAACAGCAGCAGCTGTGATGGAGGCAGAAGTAGTGTCCAACTTGCCAAGTGGGAAAGAATAGCTTACAAAAAGAGAAACCATGTAAAAGAAAAAAAAAATTATAAGATATTGATCTATCTGTACTCAGTGGAGATAAGAATGGAAAAAAGCTAAGGAATAGCCTAATTTTATATGTCACAACTAGGTTTATGTCCTAGATTCTCATGTTTGTAATAATTCTACAATTTTTTTTATGATTTAAGCATTTTTTCTATACATGGGAATAAGATTACCTTTTCCCTAGTGGATTCATATTTGTATTCTGGGATATCATTTTTACTTGCTCATCCCCCTGAGGGAGGACCCTTCAGAATAAAGGTAAAATAAAATTGTTCCTATCCCTACCTTGGAGTAGGAATAGAATTGAAGTCCTGAGTCTAATTTCAAACTTGTGGAGACAAAGCTACATTAGATCATTGAGCCCAGTGCAAATTGAGGGAGTAGATAAAATTCATGGACTGGCAAAGATTGCCAATCTCAATCTAAGAACTACTGATTAGCCACTATGCCAGACTTAAAATACTGCATCTGTTAGAATGTGGAGTGCAGTTAGGAGTGGGTGTACAAAAAATGACAACATTAATATGACTTCTAGAAAGAAGGCTCCACTAACTCAAAACATGTCGTAGAAATGTCACTTTAATAGCTAGTATAAATTTAATTTCTCAGTTTGTCTTTTTAAAATAGCATTTTGTTTTTTCCCAATTATATATCAAGAAAAATTTTAACATTAATTTTTACAAGATTTTGAATTCCAAAATTTTCTTCCTCATTCACTTCCTCCCCTCCCTCTTCTCAAAATGGTAGGCAGTTTGATATGATTTTCACATGTGCTATCATGTAAAATTATCTCTGTGTTAGTAACAGTTATGAAAAAAAAACAAATCAAAAGAAAAAAAAACGCAAGAAAGAATAAAGTGAAAAAATAGAGTCCATCAGTTCTTTATCTGGTTATGGATAGCACTTTCCTTTGTGAGTCCTTTATTCTTGTCCTAGATCACTGTATTGCTAAGAAGAACTGAATCTTAGACAGTCATCACACAATATTGCTGATAGGGTATAAAATGTTTTCCCAGTCCTACTCATTTCATTTTGCATCAGTTCATATTAGTGTTTGCAGATATTTTTGAAATATGTCTGTTCATCATTGCTTATTACACAATAGTATTCCATTACATTCATATACCACAGCTTATTTAGCCATTCTCCAATTGATGGATATCCCCTAAAATTCCAATATTTTGCCACCAGAAAAATAAGCATTGTAAATATTTTTTGCACACATAGGTCCTTTTCGCTTTCTATAATCTCTTTGGGATACAGATCTAGTGGTGATATTACTGGGTCAAAGGGTATGCACAGTTTTATAACCCTTTGGACAAATTGCTCTTGAGAATGGTTGGATCAGTTCATATCTCTACCAATAATGCATTAGTATTCTAATATTCCCATATAATCCAACATTTATTACTTTCCTTTTTTTGTCATATTGGCTAATTTGATTAGTGTGAGGAGGTATATCAAAGATTTTTTAAAATTTGCATTTCTCTAATCAAAGATGAATTAGAGCATTTTTGATAAATCTATAGATAGCTTTGACTTTGTCATCTGAAAACTGCCTATTCACATTTCTTGACCATTTATCAATTTGGGAATGGCTTGTACTCTTATAAATTTGACTCCATTCTCTCTATATTTGAGAAGTGAGGCCTTTTTTAGAGATACTTGCTGTGAAGATTGTTTCCCAGCTTTCTGTTTTCCTTTTAATTTTGGTTGCATTGATTTTATTTGGGAAAAAATATGTTTAAATAATAAAAACGATCTATTTTATATTTCTTGTTTGATCATAAATTTCCCCCCTTCTCATCAATCTGAAAGGTAACGTATTCTTCTAACTTGATTATGGTATCATCATTTTTGTTTAAACTATGCAGCCATTTTAACCTTATCTTGGTTTACAATGTAAAATCTTGGTCTATATCTATCTGTGTTCTATTTTTTAGTTTCCCCCATAGTTTTTGTCAAATAGTGAATTCTTATCCCAAAAGCTGGGGAGTTTGGATTTATCAAACACTAAGTTACTTTTGTCATTGGCTACTGTGTCTTCTGTATTGCATCTGATCTATTACCTCTATTTCTTAGTTATATTAAATAGTTTTGATGATAACTGCTTTATAATATAGTTTGAAATCTGGTATTGCTCACCTTCCTATTTTTTTCCCATTAATTTCCTTGATATCCTTGACCTTTTGTTCTTCCAGGTGAATTTTGTTATTTTTTTCCTAGCTCTATCAGATTTTTTTTTTTTGATAGATAGATTACTATAGGACTGAATAAGTAAATTAATTTAGGCAAATTTGTCATTTTCAATATGATAAAAATGACAAATAAGACTATTTGTCTATGAACAATTTTTTTGTGTGAAAAGTTTGTAACTGTGTTCAGATCTTCTGAGTTTGTCTTGGCAGGGAGACTCCTAAGTTATAATGTTTAAAGTTATTTTAAATGGAATTCTATTTCTATCTGTTGCTACTGGGCTTTGTTGTTCATATAAAAATACTGTTGATTTATATGAATTTATCTTATATCCTCCAACTTTGCTAAAGTTGTTAATTGTTTCAAGTAATTTTTTAGTTGATAATCTAGGGTTCTCTAAATAAATCATTATATCATATTTAAAAAGTGATATTTTTTTTCATTGCTTATTCTAATTCCTTAAATTTCTTCTTCATCTTTTATTGCTATTGCTAACATTTTTAGTATAATATTTGAATAATTATGGTGATTATGGGCATCCTTGCTTCCCATCTAATCTTATTGGGAAGACTTCTAATTAATCCCCATTTTATACAATACTTGCTTTAGATGTTTACTGCTTATCATGTTAATGAAAACTTCACTTATTCCTATGTTCTCTGGTGTTTTAATGGGAATGCATTCTGAATTTTGTCAAAAGCTTTTCCAGCATCTATTTAGATAGTCGTGTGATTTCTCTTGGTTATTGATATGTTGATCTCCTAATCTTGAATCAGCCCTGGATTGCTGGCATAAACTCGTGTGGTTATAATGTATAGTCTTTGTGATATATTGTCATAATCTCCTTGCTAAGTATTTTGTTCAAAATTTTTGCCTTATAATTATTAGGGAAATTGCTCCATAATTTTCTTTCTCTGTTTTTGTTGAGGTCTAGATTTGGGGTACCTAAATGAAATTAGGGTTTAATTGAGGTCTAGTGGCAGGTTTGGGGTACAAGAAGTCAAATAAAGCTCCCCTGCAACCTCCCCTTAGATTCGGCGCAAGGATACGGGGGTAAAAGGAGTCTAGTAGCGGTGCGAGTCCCCAAAAAAGGCATTTATTGGCCTGAGAGCTAGATTGATAAAAGAGGTTTATTATTGGGTTTGGAAGTAAGGAGATAAGTGAAGGTAGAGATAAGGAGGGCACTGGATAGAGGGTCCTCACATGCCTAGTATGTTTGGGACCTCTGCAAAGAGGGGGTCCTGGTGTCTCCATTTTATAATGGGAGATTTAGCTCAAGGGGCTTTTGGATGTAGCCCCAAAGTTGGCTCAGATCCAGCTGGGGCTGGGACAGGTCCGTATCTTCTATTGGAATTCAAAGGGACCAGGATTTGTGAGTCAAAGGGTAATGACATTCACTAGAGGGGTTTGGGAATCAAAGATAGGAATCGTCCCGCACCATTTTGACTCTTCCTGGTTTAGTTTCAGTACCACATTTTTGTCATAAAAGGAGTTTGGTAAAATCCCTTCTTCACCTATTTTCCATATAGTTTATGTAGTATTGGAATTAATTGTTCTTTAAATATTTGGTAAAATTCTATTATAAATTCATTTGGCTCTAGACATTGTTTATTAGGGAGTTCATTAATGACTTATTCACTTGCTTCATTAATCACATTCTAGTGTATTTTTTTTTTGCTAATACCAATTTTTTTTATAATTATTACTTTTTGATAGAACTTGAGATCTGATCTGAAAATAAAATTCACCACCTCTGCCCTACATTCTCATATTATTCCCACTTATTTTCATTATTTCCTTTGAGAATCTTGAACTTTCATTCTTACTGATGAATTTTGTTATTTTTTCTAGCTCTACAAATTAATCATTTGGTAGTTTGATATAGCATTGAATAAGTAAATTAATTTAGGTAATGTGGGTTACTTAAATTACCCCCACTGAAAATTCCCTCTCTTCTTCCCTTACCCATTGCTTCCCTATCCACCCATCTCTTCTCCCTTTTTGCTTTATACGCTTCATGGTATATATGTAGTGTTATTTATTTAATGCATTACCAATGTGAATAGATTTTCAGAACTATGAGCCCTCCTCCCCTTCTAATGCCTCTGTGTCTATACTTCCTTTGCACCTCATTTATACAATATGATAACTATTTTTATCTTAACTCTGACCCAATCTTTCTTTTCAGCTACCCTATTGTTGATGTCAATCTTAAACATATGGTCTACACCCATGTTTAAAAAAAAAAAAAAACATAAACAAGTTGTTTATGTTGAGTTTCTTGAAACTAATTGTAATAGGCTGAGGCTTGAGTTGATGCACTGAAGTCCCAAGCACTTGAGGCTAAATAGTAATTGGACCATACTCTATTAATATATATGCTTGGAGAAAGAATGGCCCCATCCACTCTTTGCGCAAGTCCTGATGTGTTGTGTAGGAAATGACAATTTTGGTGATTGGAGGCTGAGGGGCAGGGAGAGAGGCAGAAAGAGACTGCTGGCTGGTTCCTGTCATAGCTGCTCACATTGTGATCATGATCCTTCTTTACCTCCACAAAGAATAAAGTTCGAAGATTTTCCCCTAACCTGAATTCCTGATTCTGGCTGATTTTAAATACTTGGTCATCACACTAATCTTTTATATTAAATTTTCTATTTAATTCAGATTTGGTTGACAGGAAGTCCTGAAAATCTGCAAGTTCATTGAATGTAAATTTTTTTCTCATTCAGTATTATAGATAATTTTTCTGTATAGGATATTTTTTGGCCACACGTCTAGTTCTTTTGATTATTGGTAGATATGATTCCAGCACTTGCAGTCTTTTATTGTGGCTGCTGACCAAGTCCTGTACAATTTTAATTGTAACTCCAGTGTATTTGAATTGTTTTTTTTCTTGTTTCTTGCAAAATTTTCTCTTTAATCTGGCTGTTTCAAAATTTGTTAATATTATTCCTATGTATTTTCCACCAAGGGATCTCATTGAAGTGGTGATTGGTGGATTTTTTTCTATTTCTACTTTCCTGTAATGTTCTATCATTCCAGAACAATTTTCTTGAATTATGTCTTGCATCATTTTTTTTAAGTTCTTTTTTTGGTCACAACTTTCAGGCAATGGAATTATTCTTATATTTTCTCTTCTTGATCTGCTCTCCAGATCTATTGTTTTTCTTATAAGATGTTCCACATTCTGTTATATATTTTTCATTCTTCATAATCTATTTTGTTATTTTAAGTATCTCATAGTTTCACTGGCTTCCCCTTGCCCAGTTCTAATTTTCAAAGAATTATTTTTATCTTTGAGACTCTGTTTCTCCTTTTCCAGTTGGTTAACTTTTAATTTCTCCTTGTCTTCTCTTTCTTGGATGGTTTTTATTTTATTTTATTTTTTTGTTTTTCCCAATATCCCTCATTTGATTTCTAAATTATTTTTTGAGTTCTTCTATAAATTGTCTCTGTTCAGGAAAGCATTTTACATAACTCTTTGGGGTAGAAGCTTTTTTTTTTATTTTTTTATTTTTTTACTTCAGTGTTCTCCTCTGAAGATGAACCCTGGTCTTCCTTGTTCCCATAATAAGTTTTTATGATGGGGCTCTTTCTTTTTTTCTGGTTCTTTTTTTTTTTAATAAGAGGTATTAGTGTAAGTACCTCTGATCTTGAGGTGAGGGGGTTGTGCCTGAAGCTTCATTTGAGCTTTCCCTTTTTACCTACAACTCCTTACCAAGAGCTCCACTCTCCTGCAAGTGCTCACAACCTGCCCAGCTGCTTCTGCATTCCCATTGTCTTGGTTTCTTCTCACCCAGGGCCTGTTTCAGCAGCAAAGCTAGGCCTGGCATTCCCAATCAGCCAAGGTTCCCTCAGTCTTCCAGGACTCAGACCCCCCCTTCACATATAGTCGGGGAGGTGAAAGTTTCTGCAGTTTCTACTGAAGCTCCAGCCATACACAGCTAGTCCCAGGGGTCCCCACTTGGTGTTTCTGGGTAACTAGCCCAGAAGAGTTTGCATTTCACATAAATTAATCCCTGGTCTAGTGTCTTTCTTCAAGTCTTTTTGGGTTGTACCAGGAGGATCCTGTTCTGTCCCAGGTTTTCTTGATTTTTCACCAGTCTATGTTCACTCTGAGGCACAGATTTCTTCTGTTTGTGGGATAAATCTGGAGGGCTTGAAATTTACCAATCTCCTCTGCCATCTTCCCAGAATCCAGATGTTGTTAAATATTAATTATATTGGACTGGCCAATCCATGAGCAATTAATATTTCTTTAATTATTTAAGTCTCTATTATCAAATTATGCATTTGCGGCTGTGTTAATATGTTTCCAGTGTGTGGTTTGTAAGTAGACTCCAGAAAATTTTATAGAGTCTTAATTATTGAAAATGAAATTTCTTTCTCTCTTCCTGCTGGGCTTTGTTGGTAGAATACAGAAATGCTGATGATTTATGCAGACAATGTAATATGCTGCGATTTTGCTATGTTAGTTCAATTAATTTTTAGTGACTCTAGGATTCTCTAAATAAACCATCATATCTGCAAAATAATAATTTTGCTTTACCACCTTATATTTATTCCTTCAAATTATTTTTTTTCTTATTTCAATAGTTTATATTTCTAGCATTTTGGTAGTAGAAACAAGGGACCAACTCACTTTATCCTGTTGTTGTTGGAATGGTTTCAACTTTGTCTTTATTACATTAAATACATACTTTTGGTTTTAGAGAAATATTATTTTCCATATAGAGTCAAAGTGTTTTTATTCTCATGTTTACTAGTTGTGTTTTTTAAAATGGAAATGTCTATTGTATTTTTCAAAATGTATTTTTTGCAGTTATTGGCATAATCATATGATTTTAAAAAATTAGTATCATCAGTTATATTGATAGGTTATATAATATTGACTCAATACTGAATTGCTGATATAAATCCAACCTGATCATGTTTTGGTTTTTTGCTATAGTATCTTTGTTTTAATTACAAATTTTATGTCAATGTTCATTGAAGATTTAGTTCTACGATATTCTTTCTTTGTTTTGACTTTTCCTGGTTTAAGTATCAAGACTATAGTTGTATCATACAAGAAATTGGATAATATTGTGGTTTTGTTTTTATTCTTATTTTTTCCAATCAATTGTACAATATTAGAATAACTGTTATTTGGAAGTTTCATTAAATTCATGAACAATTCTGTCACATCCAGTCTATTTTTTTTAAGGAGAGTTCATTGTCATTCTTTTTCCTAAGTGGGCTATTTAAACATTTAATTAAATATTCTTTTTTAATGAATAAAATATAATTTTTCTTGTTACCATCACAAAACTCTCATTATGAAAGAAAAATAAAATGTTGTTACATATAGAGTCAAAGTAACTTCCTATATTGTCTATGGTTTTTTTTTTTTAAGTGTGAATGATTAAGTCATCTATTTATTGTTCTCTTAATGTGAGAATTTTATATTTATATAAATGTTCATTTACTTCACTTAAGTTGTCAGTTTTCTTGGCATATAGTAAGGCAGAATAATCTATCACATTTTCTTTTATTTCTTCATTTATTATAAATATTTTGATAGGCTTTTTATTTTTAAAAATATAATAGCCAATAGTTTTTTTTTTATTTTAAAGCTTGCTTAAAGCTATATAATTTGATAATTAAAATTTTTTTTATTTTATTGATCTGTTCTGATTTTTCTGATTTTAAAATTTTGATGTTTTATTTCTTTTTAAAAATAATTATTGATTTCATAGTTATGTTTTAGTTGCATGATCAATTTGTTGACCTGTTCCTTTATTATTTTGTTGGTTAAAGTGTTTAGATCTACAAATTTTCCTCTAAAGAGTACTTTGGCTGCATCCTTAAGATGTTAGTTTGTGTCTCATTTTTGCCATTATCTTTAATAAAATTATCTATTGTTTTGATAATTTGTCCTTTTACCCACCCGTTCTTTAGGACTGAGTTTGTCTCTACTTAATTAAATGTAATGCTTTCTTTAACAATCCTTTATTGAATATATTTTTATTGTATTGTGGTTAATAAAGAATATGTTTAGTATTTTGGCTTTCCTACATTTGTTTGTGAGATTTTTATTTCCTAATATATGACTAATTTTCATAAATATATCATACACAGCTCAAGTAGATACACTCTATTGTATATTCTGTTCTCAGTCCACGATCACCAAAGAGCTATCACATCCATTTTTTTTTCTAAAATTTTATTCAGATCCCTAATTCTCCTTCTCTTCTTCCTTTCTTCCTTCCTTCCTTCTTTCTTTCCTTCCTTCCTCCCTTCCTTCTTTCCTTTTTTCTTTCTTTCCTTCTTTTCTTTTTTCTTTCTTTCATTCCTTCCTTCCTTCCTTCCTTCCTTTCTTCCTTCCTTCCTTCTTTCTTTCCTTCTTTCTTCTCCATTCCTTCCTTCCTTCCTTCCTTCCTTCCTTCCTTCCTTCCTTCCTTCCTTCCATCCTTCTTCCTTTCTTCCTTCCTTCCATCCTTCTTCCCTTCTTCCTTTCTCTTTTCCTCCCTTCCTGCCTTCTTTCCTTCCACACTTCCCCCTTCCTTCCTTCTTCTCTCTCTCTCTCTCTCTCTCTCTCTCTCTCTCTCTCTCTCTCTCTCTCTGACAAAGAGACAAAAGAGAGAGACAAAGGCTTAGAAAGGTCTATCCTGACACCTTCATGCTCTCCACTATTATAGTTATTGGGTATACAGAACACACTTTTAGAAATTAATATGCAATATTAACCATTTTCTTAAGTCTAAGCAATAAAAAAACCCAATACATGAAGCATTGAATTATAGCAATTGCCTATTTCCAAGATATAAATGCTCAGAATTTTAAAATTTAGCATTTGACTCCCTAAGCCTGTTCAAGCTGACTCCAGAATCTGAGTATAGATCATGTTTTCTCATTCATCCACAACCATTCATTAAATACCAACTAAATGATTAGTTCAACAGTGAATGCTAGAGGTACAGGGACAAAAATGACATGATCTTTATGGAGCATCTATTCCCTAAGTATAGATTACATGAACAACATGTTCCATATAAGTTTATAAAATAAATGCAATGTAATTTAGCAGGGAGTTTCTAGCACTGGGGAAGGATTAGTAAGGTCTCATATAGAAGGTCATATTTGAATTGAGCCTTGAAGCAAAAAGATATTCAAGAGCTAGTCTGAGGGACGTAGTGTATTCCAGGCATGAGAAATATCCTATGCATTGACATTGAAATGGGAGTTATAGTACTTGCTATGAAAAATAGCAAGAATCCCAGTTTAGTTGGACCCCTGGTGCAAAGAGCAGAGTAATATATGGCAAGCCTAGAAAGGTAGATTGGAACTAAGCTCTGTGAGTTTATAAATGTCAAATTTTTGTTTCTACTTCTAGGGGCAAAAAGGATCCCCTGGAGGTTCTTGAGGAATATAATCACATAGTCTTTTTATACTTTTGGGGATATACCTTTGAATCTAAATGGAGGATGGATTTAAGGGGAGAGAGAATTAGAGAAGAGAGAAGTTATTTAGAAGATTATTGCAATAGTCCAGGGCAGCTATTGTTGGATCAGTATTCTGGGTCTCAAGTCAGGAAGACTCATCTTTCTGAGTTCAATTCTGCCTTCAGATACTTCCTAGCTGTGTGACTCTGAACAAGTTAATTAACCATGTTTACCAGAATTTCTCATCTGTAAATTGATCTGGAGAAGGAAACATCAGTGTCTTTGTCAAGAAAACCCAAATCGGCGTCATGAAGAATCAGACATGACAGTAGCTACAATAGTTCAAGAGACACATGATAAGGACTTGAACTGTGTGTGTAAGGATAAACAATCTACAAGATTAGGCAATCAATTTGATAAATGGAGAAGGAAGAGTCAAGGATGACCGTGCTTTCAAAGTCTTTATAAAGGTAATATTAACCTTTACAGAGTTAGGTAAGTGTGGAAAGTTGTAAGATCAGGAAGAAAGATTTATTGTTATTGTTGTTGTTATGATGGGATGGTAGTGTTGGTGATGATGGTGTTTATTTGTTCAGTCATACCTGACTCTTTATGACCCCATGGTCCTCCACTAAGTCCTGAAGTCCATACAAGCTTATGGTTTTTGCTTCCATGACACTATCCCAATCATCCTCTGCCATTCCCTTTTCTTTTTGTCTTTAATCTTTTCCAAAATCAAGGTTTTTTTTTTCCAATGAGTATGCCTTCTCTTTGTGTGACCAAAGCTTCAGCTTCAGTAATTTACCTTCATTGAATAGTCTGAATTAATTTCTTTGTTTTGACTGATTTAATTTTCTTAATGTCTAAGAACTCTCAAAAGTCTTCTCAAGCATCTCACTTTGAAAGTGTTGATTTTGCAGCACTCAGCTTTTCTCATACTTGAATATTCACAGAGGCCCATTGCTTCTGGAAAAACTATGCCTTTGATTTTGGATAAGCTAAGTTTGAGGTGCCATGCATGTAAAATTTAAAATGTCCAATAGGAAGTTATTATTGTTAGGGCAAAGATCAGGAGAGAGACTAGGGCTGGATATATAGATGTGGAAATCATCTGTACAGATTGAAATTTATGGAAACTGATGAAGTTGCCAACAGAAAGAGGGGAAAAAATAAGACCCTAGTAGAGAATCTTAGCATAAAGCTATAGTTTTAGCAGGATATAGACAATAAGGATACAGCCAAGACTAAAACTAAGACTCTTCCTTGATAGATGATGGAATAGAGGTTCAGTGGAAAGGAAATGTATGTTTATTAAGCTTCTACTATGTGCAAGGAACAGCACCAAGATTCTGTTGTTGTTAATGTTGTCCAATTACTTCAGTTGTGTTTCCATTTGGGGGTTTTCTTGGCAAAGTTATTGGAGTGGTTTGTTATTTCCTTCTCCAGCTCATTAATGATGAAGAAATTGAGTAAACAGGGTTAAATAACTTCCATATAGTCATACATCTAGGAAATGTCTGAGATCAATTTTGAACTGAGATCTTCCTGACTCTAGACTGGATGCTCTCTATTCATTGTACTGCCACACTGCCATAAGCACCTTCTATGAACATAACACATCATAGTCTCAGAAGAGCTTTTATTTTTTTTCTTCCCCCTCTATGTTTTCCTTTGTGGATAGCTAAGAAAATTTCTTCCAAATGTTTATTGATTCCATTGTGCTTTTCTTGTATTCCCATGTTTCAATGCAATTAATTCAATTTTATTTGCCAATAGAAGAAGGGAGAGAACCTCTCAATAGAGAGAGAATCCAGAAGACATAATTCACTGTTTGGTACATAGTAGCTAATTATTAATGAAAGTTTACTATTTATTTAAACTTAACTTTATACCCTTGGGTGGATTTCACTTCATCCACTTTGACTTCTTTAATGCCCCTTAAATCCCTCAGTTAAACTGAGGCGCTATCCATTGCCGTTCTTGGATTTTTTTTTTAATGTTGTACAGCAATATAAGTTCTGTGTAACTTCACAGGAAAATATGATCTCAGATCTGCAGAGTAGACTAATGCTATCATGCATGCTTTTAACCTTCAAGGGAGATTCGGGAATAAGCTTCGTTAGCTAAACCTAGGAACAGTAGTTTGCCCCTACATGTCTGCCAACAGTAAGTGAGAACAAAGGAGAACCGCATCCACTCCCATTGTGTCCACCACTCCAAGAAAGCCAGTCATCCCCTAAAAGGAGAATATTTGCCACTTTCTTACCCCCCTCACTCTCTCTTTAAATTCCAATTTGGAAGGTAACTTAGTATCATACTTCTTCCTTTTGCTAAAGGCTTGAAATTCACGCCATGGCATCCAGTGAAATCAGAGGTAAATGGGAATCACCTGGAACTTGTCTGGCTGGTACAGCCCTGTCTGTTTTCATCTCCTATTCAAGGGTATTACAGCATTGTCTAGATATGTGATCCATTTCAATCTTACATCCTAACAAACTTGACCTCAGGATGATCTTGAAATTTACAAGCTAAATAAAATAATTATATTGCAATCCTGGGAACAGACCCAAAACTGTATAGATGAATGATGAACAATGAAGACTTTGTTTTCATGAAAAATATTCTTCTTGAATAGCATCACCTTACCAATGTATTTTTTAAACCAAGAGGACCATTAATGCACACATTTCAGAACAAAAGATTATCCCCATATTCCTGCAATCTGGCCTTTGGGTGGCCCATGATGTAACTTAAGAGTTGTAAGATACTTTGAAGGTTATTTGGTCAATGTGGTTTGGGGATTTAGATTCTGTTTTTAGTAGCTTATTTATTTTTCTAATTCTGTATAAAGGGAAGTGATCAGCAGAGTCCTGGATCAATTTCATAAATGATGAATTATTGTAATGAGATTACAAAGAAGAAACATTTGTTTGGGAGTGTCTCGGGAGCACATCCTCATGAAGAGTGTGGACATGTCCAAAAGTGATTGACTAAGCGTGTATCACAAACTCTTGTTTGGACCCTAGAGCCTCAGGCTCCCTACAAGATGAATGGGTTTATAGGACTGAGGAGATAAGAGTTTTTGTCAGAAGAGGAATTATTTTCCATGGGCTCTAAAAGCTAGCAGAGAACAACTCTCTCTATTTTCAGAATTTATTTGTTCTCTTGCCCTCATTAGAAGTCAGACCATCATGCAGCAGAACAAGACTGTACCACTGAGTATGGGGGAGTCTATGAATAGCCTCCCCTCAATATAGAAATTAGAAATATCTACTTTGAGGCAGGATTATGTGTTTTTATATAGAGAAAAGCAATATAAAAAGTGGAATTTCCTAGCAAAAGAGATGGTAAGACCTAAAATAATGAGAGAAACAATGATTTTAGATAATCTTGGGCACTGATGTAAATGATATCCCATGGAAATGAATGCGCCATCATCTTTTGATGGCACTTGCCTTACCTACTCCAATGTTGGGGAATTAAGGTTTTTAGTCCAGAGACATTGTTTGAGGCTTAGCCACCCTGTTAAAGGGAGGTAGTTTCAGCCACTGGGTATCAATCAGGAATTTTCTATGACTTTTCAGCAAGACATCAGTGAGAATGCCCACATTCAGCATGTAGAAATGACTCTAACATGCTTTAAAAGAAAGGGTCATCCACATGAGCAAAAATGTTTGCGACAGCCCTTTTCATAGTGGTAAGAAGCTGGAAACTGAGTGGATGCTCATCAGCTGTGGAATGGCTAAATAAGTTGTGGTATATGAATGTTATGGGATATTATTGTTCTATAAGAAATGACCAACAGGATGATTTCAGAGAGGTCTGGAGAGATACACATGAACTGATGCTGAGTGAAATAAGCAGAACCAGGAGATCATTGTCCACAGCAACAACAATATTATATCACGATCGATTCTGATGGATGTGGCTCTTTTCAACAATGAGATGATTCAGGCCAGTTCCAATGATCTTGTGATGGAGAGAACCATCTGCACCCAGAGAGAGGACTGTGGGAACTGAATATAGACCACAACATAGCATTTTCACTCTTTTGTTGTTTTCTTGCATTTTGTTTTCTTTCTCATTTTTTCCCTTTTTAATCTGATTTTTCTTGTGCAGCAAGGTAATAGTATAAATATATGTATACACACATATATTGGATTTAACATATGCTTTTAACATATTTAACATATATTAGATTACTTGTCACCTAAGGGAGGGGGAGTTGAGGGGAAAGGGGAAGAAATTTGGAACACAAGGTTTTGCAAGGGTCAATGTTGAAAAATTATCCATGCATATGTTTTGAACATAAACAATTTTTTAAAAAAAGAAAAAGAAAAGGTCATGCCCTGTAACCTTATCATTATGATTAGGATAATATGGCACTGATATCATGTATGGAATTCCTTTCAAGTTTATATTAACATTGCAAAATTCTGGCAAATAATTTAATATTAAAACTGAATTTACATTCAAGTGCCTTGTTTTCATAATGTTCTAAATTGTCTTTTATTTAAGACTCATGTTTTTATTTTCCATATACTATCTAGTTTGGTAATTTTTTCCCCTTCTCCATACACTTTGTATGGAGGAAGCAATCATTTTGTGATCACAGGATTTAAAGCTTCAAATCCAACGCCTTCATTCCATAGAGGAAGAAACTACCATGTAGAAGGGTTAAAGGACTTGCCCAATGTCATTCAAGTCATTAGTAGAAAAACTAAGGTTTTAAACCATTTCTTGACTCCAAATCTAGTTCTCTTTCACTAAACTATTCCGCCTTCATTAGTGCCACAGGCACAATTTGGTATACGCCCTTCCTGATTGTTCTGAAGTCATTTTGAGTTTTCAAAAAATTTTATAGAAATCTATAAAATTAAATTCAAGTCAATGAATATTTATTAAGTACAACTATGTGTCATACTGGAAAGAGTTTTGTATGGTGATTTAGAAGATCTGGATTAGCATCTTACTTCTTCCTATGTGACCTTGGCAAGAATAGGAGCTCACATTTACATAATGCTTTAATCTGTATAAAGCAATTTCTAGCTACCAAGTTACTTAAAACTTTTGTGGTCTTGGGTTTTCCATCTATAAAACAAGAGAGTTACACTGCTACTAGATGAACTCTAAGGTCACCTCCCTCTCTTAAATTAAGGGTCTGAAAGATTTGGCAGGGAAACAAAGTTAAAGACATAGTCATCTTCACCCTCAATGAGCTCATTATAATATTGAAAATAACAAGATATCTCAATGGCCCATTTGAAAATAGATTTTAAAGCAGAGCAATCATACTTTTTGGCATTTGTTTCTCTTTCAAAAAGTTTTCTTATGTCAGACAGTTTTTCAGCGTACAGAACTAGAAAATTCAAGATAAAAAAAAAAAACAAAAAAACAAAAAAAAAACAAACAAAAAAATCAATCCAACCAAATTTTTTGAGGGTTTACTACATGTAAGGTCCTAGACTAGGTCCAGGGGAAATACAAAGGTAAAAAAGGAATGACAGCCATTGTTCTTAAACACTTTACTTTCTGCTGAGCCATAGGATGTGAAAACATATTAGTAAAAACAAGATAAGGTTCTCACCTTAGTTCTCACACTAGCTCCCAGAGAGATTGGAAACTAAAGATTTGAAGAGATGGGAGTGAGAAAGGTATATATTCTATCAAGAGGGGCAGCTAATGGTAGGAGTTTTGATAAGTTAAAAATAGCAACCAACTCAATTTGACTGGAATGTGAAGTGCATGAAGAGGAAATAAGTCTGGAAATATAGACTAAAACTATATTGTTTGGAGCTTTAAATACTAGACTAAGGAGTTTATAGTTTATCTAAGAGACAATAAGGAACAAATGGAAATTCTAAGAGTGACCTGGTCATTGCTTTACCTAAGTAACTCATTTTTGCAGCTAAATGGAAAATGGATTTGAGAGGGGAAAGATTGGTAGTAGAGAAACCAATTTGGGATGCCAATGAGTTAGTCCAGGCAAGAAGTGCCATATGAATGGTAAGAAGAAGATAGATGTAAGATAAACTGTAGAAAAAACAATTTTCTGACTCCATAGGTCAGTTTACATTCCTAAATGTCAGACAGAACATATGTAAAATGCAGTTGTTGGATCAGATCATCATTGAAGGTCCTTCCATTGAAATTCCTTTTTGTCTTTTTGAAATAGATGCCATGGAACTTTAGTTTTGCTATCTACAGCAGCTTGAATACGTCCTTCAGAAACTGCATTTTCCATTGCATTATACATCACTGACATCTTCAATAAATGTTTCTAGTGCAGAAATGGAAATTCTCAAGGATCCTTGAGATCCTTAAAGTAGGTCTTGTTATGTAAAGCAGCCTTACCCAGCAAAACTGAATTAGACTAAGATCCAATTGAAAAACAAAGCAAAACAAGCCTTCATAAAGGTTTTCAAAATTAGTCACAGTAGAAAAGATTAGAGCCTATGTATGGTCTTCACTTTTGCATGGTTGCCAGACTGTGCCTTGTTCCTAAGTATTTGATAAATGTTTCTTGATTTGGATTGAATAAAGGAAGTTGAAATAGTACAGCGAAAAGAGTGGGGATCTGTTTACCTCAATTGTAGGAAAACTTTGCCAATCATCACATGACCTTGGCTAAGGTATTTAGTTTATTAGATTTCCTCACCTGCAAAATGGGACTATTGGCCAGGGACTTCACAAAGTTATAGGGAATGTCAAATAACATATCATATATACAAATGTTTTGAAAAATAAAATGTTCTTTAACAATTTAAGGCACTGATAAAAATTTGTATAACATAGTTGGAAAGAACTTTAGAAATTATCATCTTGCCCAATCTCTTTAACTTAGAAAGAAACTGAGACCCAGTCAATTTGTCATCATATTCAAGGTATAAACATCAACAGGGAAAGTGTTTAGTGCCAAAATTTACTTTTGTCCAACTCTTATCAGATATTATTCTGCTTTCTTTGAAAAATTTTAAGGAAAACCTATCTGAATGGTAAATTAAGTCCTTCTTCTCCTGTCATCCCCCCCCCTCCCAGGAGGAGACAGAATATGAGTTTCTTTTGGACACTCAATGACTCATGTGTCTGAAAACAGGGTATCATCTAACTTTGATGACTCCATGCTCTCATCTCTCTCCATCTGTCTCCAAAGGACAACCTGCTTATGCTTTTTCATCTTGGGAAATTTTTGCCCATTTCAGCCTAGTTGAACACACTGAAAGGCTTACTTTTTTTGGTAACATTTCACAGAGATCAGACTGACCTGATCAGCCTAGGTACATGTTTAACTCATCTCCCTTTCTGATGATATCTTTAGTGTCTGTGTAGGATTATTAAATGATAGCAATAACAATCATAATAATAACAGCAGTTAAAAAGCATTCTATAGTTACCACTATAGGTTCAATCTATATGCATTTATTAAGTACCTACTATGTTCTAGCAATGATGTGAGGTCCTGGAGATAAAGACAAAAGTGAAATAGTCTACCTATAGCAGACTTATAATATATCAAGAGAGACAACACAAATATGTAGAGATTTTATTTTTTAATTTATTTTTAGAAAATGTATTATAAACCTCTAGTAGTCAGCAATTAGTTAAAACTTCATGTAAATAATAGCATTAGAATCTTAAAGAAAAATAGGGACTCTAAGAAGCAGAGGTGAAGAGAAAGTCCTTTTCAGGCATAAGGGACAGCTAGTATCAAGGCACAAATGTAGGGAAATTCAGTACTATATAAGAACTATAAAAAGGCTGATAATAATAATCATGGTGACTGACATTAACATATGCTGAACAAACATAGCTTGTTTCAACTTCACTAGATCTAGGAACTAAAGGTATTATTTTTTTCATTTTAGAGAGTTGGAAACTGAGTCATGCCCATTGTCACATGAGCTATGATTATAACTCAGTTTTACTGACTCCTAGCCTAGACTTTTTATGTCTGGAAAGTTATATAAGACCTGCTTGCCCTCAAATTGAAGGTCTAAAAGCAAAAACTGGTTGATCACTTCTCAGTTACATTATAGAGGGGATTTTTTTGGAGAGGGGTAAAGTTAGATGAGTTGGCCACTGAGGTTGTTTCCCTAGCTCAACATCCCATGATTCTATGAAAACCAGAGCCATAATTAGATTTTATTTTCACCTGAGGCAAAAAAAAAATTTGAAGAAGAGGAGTGAGTGATAACACAGAGGATAGATGATTGTATGGACATATTGATTGTGTTGATACCAGAGGAAAAAGTATTCTGGCTTTGAGGATGCAAAATTGAGGCCCAACTCGTAGCAACATTGGCTAGCTAAGCCAATAAGTCTGTGAAGAACACTCATATCTCTTTATCCCTGGTACAAAACATTTCCTTCAACTTCACAATATCAGTGCCTTAAGGCAAGGCCCATTTTGCACCTTCCTATTTATTATTCTGGTTAATACTATTGCTCTCAAAGTCATTGTGACTATTGTGGTATATTTCGTATCTACATGCATGTTATTTTGGAAACTCCTGTAGTATTAATGTGACATCTCACAGTATTTAAAAATTATTCCAATAAAATGTATTAAAAATGAACAGTAAACAATCTGCTCTCACAAGTATTTTCTTAGGTGTATAATTATATCAATGACACATTATTTATGCAAAATTCTTAATAATAATGTATCATGTTTTATATCCAGCTACATTTCTTATTTTTTGCACTTAATAGTATTTTATTTTTTTCAATTACATATAAATATAGCTTCCAATATTCATTTTTGTAAGATTTTGAAATCGTGAATCCAAAGTTTTCATCCTCTAGTCTTCTTCCTCCCAAAGACAGCAAGCAATTTGATATAGATTACACATGTACAATCCTGTTAAACTCGTTTTGACTTAATCATGTGTGGAAGAAGGATCATAGCAAAAAAGGAAAGACAAAAGACAATTTTAAAAGTGAAAATAATAGTTTCAATCTGCATTCAGACTTCATGTTCTTTCTCTGCATATGGATAGCAATTTCCCTGGTGAGTATTTTTGAGGGTTTTTTAAATCATTATGTTGTTGAGAAGAGCTAAGTTTATTATAGTTGATCATCACACAATATTGTTATTACTATGTACAGTATTCTTCTGGTTCTTCTCACTTCACTCAGCATCAGTTTATATAAATCTTTACAAGTTTTTTTTTCCCTGAAATCTGCCTGGTCATTATTTCCTGTGGAATAAAACTACACCCTTATATTCATATATCACAAGACATTGAGCCATTTCCTGAACTGATGGACATCCCCACAATTTCCAGTAAATTGACTCCACAATCACAGCTATAAATATTTTAGTACACGTGGGGCCTTTTTTTTTCTTCGTTATGATCTCTTTGGGATACAGACCTCCTAGTAGTATTGCTGGATCAAAGGGTATGCAGAGTTTTATAGCCCTTTGGGCATAGTTTCAAATTGCTTTCCAGAAGAGAGAGATCAGATCACTACTCCATCAACAAAGTATTGGTGTTTCAATTTTCTCATGTTTTCTCCAATATTTATCATTTACCTTTTCTGACAAATTAGCCAATCTAATAGATGTGAAATAGTATCACAGAGTTGTTGTAATTTAAATTTCTCTAGTTCAGGGGTTGTCTAAGACTGGGGCTGTACAATCATTTTCTAGGAAAACTGCAGATTATGATGAGCTGAAAGTGGGGTACAACAACCTGCTATTGCTTGAGTTCTATAAGTTGCCAATTTTGTGTGGCCAAAGAATGATGTTATAAATATCCAAATGCTCATTGGCAGAAGAAAGGTTTGCTATCCCTCCTCTAATCAACAGTGATTTGGAAGATTTTTTATAAGACTAGAGATAGCTTTAATTTCTTCATTTGAAAACTGCCTGTTCATATCCTTTGACAAATGATAAATTGGGAAATGACTTGCATTCTTATAAATTTCATTCAATTTCTCCATATATTTGAGAAATGATTCCTTAATCTGAAAAACTGATTGTTAAAAATCATTTCCCATATTTCTGCTTTTCTTCTAATCTTGTTTGCATCAATTTTGTTTGATCTATTGTAATAAAAATATCCATTTTGTATTTCCTCATATTCTCTATTTCTTATTTGGTTATAAGTTTTCCCCTATCCATAGATCTGACAGGTAAATTATTCCTTTCTCTTCTAATTTGCTTATGGTATTATCTTTTATGTTTAAATCACATACCCATTTCAACCTTATCTTGGCATAGAGTGTGAGATGTTGCTCTGTGCCTAGTTTTGGCCATACAATTTTCCTGTTTTACCAGAAGTTTCTGTCATATAGTAAATTCTTCTCCCAGAAGCTGGAGTCTTTGTATTTATAAAATGATAAATCACTATGGTCATTGATTATTGTGTCACATGCATCTAATTTATTTATTCTACTCATTCACCGCTCTAATTTTTAGTCAGTCCCAAATAGATGATCTGTCATGACTAGGCTACCTTCCTTTGAATTTTTCATTAATTACCTATATGTTTTTGACAATTTGTTCCTCCAGATGAATTTTATTATTATTTCTCATGGCTCTATGAATTATTTTTAGTAATCTAATTGGTATGGCACTGAATAAGTAAATTAATTTAGGTTGAATTGTCATCTTTTAATATTAGTTCTGGCTACTTTTGAGTAATTGGTAGTTTTCCAATTGCAATAAATCTGAGTTTATTTGTTGCAAAATGTTTTGTAATTGTGTTCATATAGTTCCTGAGTTTATTTTGGCATATAGACTCCCTGAGTATTTTATATTGTCAACAGTTATTTTAAATGGAATCCTCCCTCCCCCATCTCCTGATGCTGGGTTTTGTTGATAATATAAAGTAAGGCTGATGATTTATGTGAATTTTATATGTTGCAACTTTGCTAAAGTTAATTGTTTCAAGTAGCTTTTTAGTTAATTCTCTAAGTATCCTATTCTATCATATGCAAAAAAGTGATAGTTTTGATTTTTCACTGACTTTTCACTTCAATTTCTTTTTCTTTATACCAACAAGTACTATAATGGATAATAGTAGTAATAATGAGCATCATTGCTTCATCTCTGATTTTATGGGGAAGGCTTCTAGCTTATCCTCATTTTATACAATACCTGCTGGTGGTTTTATATAGATTCTGCTTATCATGTTAAGGAAAACTATGCTTTCTTGTGTTTTTAATAGGAATGGGTGATAAATTTTGTTTAAAAGATTCTTCAACATCTGCTGAGACAATCACATGATTTCTCTGGATTTTGTTATTGATATGATCAATTATGTTCCTGGTTTTCCTGATATTGAACCAGCCCTGCATTCCTGGTACAAATCTCACTTGTTCATAGTGTATTGTCCTGGTGCTAAATTGCTGTAATCTCTTTGTATCAATATTGATTAGGGAAATAGTCTATAATTTTCTTTCTCTGCTTTTGCTATTTCTGGTTTAGGTATTTTTTCATGAAAATAATTTGATAGGACTCCTTCTTTGTATTTTTTTCCAAATAGTTTATAAAATTAGAATTAATTGTTCTTTAAATGTTTCGTAGAGTTCACTTGTAAATTTATTTGGCTCTGGAGATTTTTTTCTTAGGAGATTCATTGATGGCTTATTCATTTTCTTTTTCTCAAATGGGGTAATTTCAGTATTTTATTTCTTCTTCTGTTAATCTGGGCAACACACACAAAAATATGTATATATCATTAATTTCACATAGATTGTCAAACTTATTGGTATACATTTGAGCAAAATTGCTCCTAATTATTGCTTTAGTTTCCACTTCATTGATGGTGAACTTGTCTTTTGGTGATTTAGTTTTCCCCTTTAAAAAAACGAAATTAACCAAAGGTTCATCTATTTTATTTTTGCTTTTTGTATAAGATCAGTTCTTAGTTTTATTTATTAGTTCAATGGTTTTCTTGATTTTTCCTTTAATATTCCCCATTTCTAATTTTGTATTTAATTAGGGATTTTTAATTTGTTCTTTTTACCTTTTTTTAAGCTGTATACCCAATTCATTGATTTCCTCTTTCTCATGAATTTGCAATTTACAATTTAGAGATATAAAATTTCCCATAAAAACTGTTTGGTTAAATTCCACACGTTTTGAAAACATTTTTCCCTTATTGATGGTCTCTTTGATGAAATTATTGTTTCCATGATTTGTTGTTTGCTTCACTCATTGTTTAGGATTAGATTAGTTAGTTTTAAATTAATTTTTGTCTATTTTTCCATGGCCTTTTATTTTCCATAATTTTTACTGCAACTGATCTTTAAAAGATGCATTTAATACATCATGCCTTTCTGCAGTTGATTATGAGGTTTTTAATGCCCTACTACATGGTTACTTTTTGTATGGGTGCCTAGAACTACTGAGATAAAAAAAGAGTATATTATTTTCTTTCCTCATTCATTTTTTTCCAGAGTTCTATTATATCTAACCTTTCTAAAATTTTACTCAATTTCTTAACTTCTTTCTTGGTTATTTTGTATGTGGTTTTATTTAATTTTTGTAAGAAAAGATTAGATTCCTGACGAGTAATGCTTTCTACTTTTTTCTCACATATCTTTTCCTTTAAGAATTTGGAAGCTGAATTTGAAGAACATATGATAGTTCACCTCTCAGATCTGTGGAGAAGGAAGAAATTTGTGACCAAAGAAGAACTGGAACTCATGATTGAGCACTAAATAGATAATTTTGAGTATATTAAGTTGAAAAGTTTTTGTATCAACAAAAATAATGCAGACAAGAAATTTGAGAAAACATTTTTGCCTTTAAGCCTTCTAATAAGGCCTCATTTCTAAAATATATAGAGAAGTGACTCCAATTTATAAGAATTTGAGCCACTTTCCAAATGACAAATGGTGAAAGGATATAAACAGACAATTTTCAGATGAGGAAATTTAAACCATTTCTAGTCATATGAAAAGGTTTTATAAATCACCATTGATCAGAGAAATGCAGGTTAAGACAACTCTGAGATACCACTACACACCTCTCAGATTGGCTAAGATGACAAGAAAATATAATGACAAATATTGGAGGGGGTATGAGAAAACTGTGACACTAATACCTTGTTGGTGGAATTGTAAATGGATCCAGCCATTCTGGAAAGCAATTTGGAACTGTGCATACCCTTTGATCCTCAGTGTTTCTACTGAGCTTATATCTCAGAGAAATTTTAAAGGAGGGAAAGGGACTCACATTTGAAAAAATGTTTTTTGCAACTGTTTTTGTAGTGGCAAGAAATTGGAAATTGAGTGGATGCTCATCAGTTGGAGAATGGCTGAATAAGTTATGGTATATGAATGTTATGGAATATGATTGTTCTATAAGAAATGATCAGCAGAATGATTTTAGAGACACCTGGGGAGACTTACATGAAATGATCCTAAATGAAATGAGCAGAACCAGAAGATCACTAAACATGGTAACAAGATTATATGATGATCAATTTTGATGGACATGGATCTTTGCAGCAATGAGATGATTCAGATCAGTTTCAATAATCTTGTGATGAAGAAAGCCATCTACATCGAGACAAGGATAGAGTGTAGGAACTGAATGTAGACCACAACATAGCATTTTTACTCTATTGTTGTTTTCTTTCATTTTGTTGTTCTTTCTCACTTTTTTCTATTCTTGATCTGATTTTTCTTGTGCAGCAAGATAACTGTATAAATTTGTATACATATATTGGATTTAATATATATTTTAACATATTTAACAGGTATTGGATTACCTGTCATCTAAGAGAAGGGTTGGGGGAAGAAGGGGAAAATTTGGAATAGAAGGGTTTGCAAGGGTCACTGTTGAAAAATTACCCAAGCATATGTTTTGTAAATAAAAAGCTTTAATAAAAAAAAGAAGAAGAAAGAATTTGGATGCTGTACCACTTGTTACATATATGTTTAATATTGATATTAGTTCATTGTCCATGGTACCTTTTAGCAAGATGTAGTTTATTTTCTTATCTCTTTTAATTAAATTTAATTTTACTTTTGCTTGGTCTGAAATTAGGATTGCTACTCCTGCTTCTTTTTTTTTCTCAGTAGAAGAAGCATAATATATTCTTCTCCAGTATTTTATCTTTAGTCTGTATTTATCTCTCTATTTTAAATATCTTCCTTATAAATAACATATTGTAGCATTCTGGTTTCTGATTGATTCTTCTATCCACTTCCATTTTATGGGAGAGTTCATTCCATTTACTTTCACAGTTATGATTACTACCTGTGTTTTCACCTCCAACCTATTTTCCTCATGTTTATACTCTTCTCTTTCCTTTTACCCTTTCACCGGTGTTTTGCTTCTAATCACCACCTCTCTCTGTCTACCCTCCCTTCTACTAACCCCACCCCATTTTTTGCCCCTCCTACTTCTAAGCTTCTTTCTATCAGCACCCCTTCTTTCTCTTTCCCCTTTCATATTCTACTTCCTTCTGAGATAAGATGAATTTGCTAAGAAAGCTTCAGTGACTTAATCTTGCTTCTGAGATGAATTAAAAATCTTTTTGGAACTGAAGGCTCAAACATAGCTTTCCAGCCTAATTATACACCTTTCTCCCTATATGCTTTCTATTCAAGGCAAATTGGCATACTTTATCTTGGCCACATGTGACCATCCATCTCTCAACTACATGTCTTTCCCAAAGTCTGGAATGCTTGTCCTCCTTACTTCTATCTTGGAATTCCTAGCTGTTTTGAAAGTTCAGGTCATTTCTTATCTCTTGTAAGAGATCTTTCCTAATTCCCCCTGCTAGTTCTCTTTCCCCCTATTTTGGGGGTTTGTCTTTATTTTCTATACATTTTGAATTTTCTTATCTCTGTATGTATTTCCCCTATCAATCGGGAAGAAATTTGTATTTAAATTAATTTGTATTTTGTCTTTAGATACCTAGTTTTTAGCATAGTTCAGCCACTTTGTGGGTGCCTAATAAATACTTATCAAATAAATGAATAGATGCTTAACAAATGTTTGTTTGCATTTGGATTAAGTAAGTAATGAGAATTTGTTTACATTTGTAGAGGTAACCAGGTATCATTAATGTACAGAAAATATCTGGAAAATAGAAAATACAGAATTATTTATTCTCACTCATCCTTTCTCCCACTTTTTAAAGTGATGACATGGGATACATTTTCAATGTATCCAATACCAAAACAACCTATGTTTAGGCCCACTTCCCTTAGCTCCTTCAGGAATAATCTTGTTCTTATTGGGACAATCTTGCCAAGACTCTCTGTCCTTTCTTTGCTGCTCTTGGCCTTTCTGAGTCATTGTCCACCCAGCTTCAGGTAAAAATAGTGATCTTTCCCAAGGCTTATGAATGTCTAAGGTCTACTTTGATCAGTGTTATTGGACAAAGCAAAAGAATATTTAAAAATAAAATTTAACCCATAATTGCCCAGAATAGAAGGCTGCTGAAAATCCTTCACTCAAATGCAGCCGACATCAAAAAAAATGCATTTAGAAAGCATCTAAATGAGAGAAATGTATGTTTAACTTGTTTTCTGTTCTCTCATCGCAAGGATTTCTGTTGAAAGCTAACATTCTAGTAAACTCTTGAAATAATTTTTTAAAAGAAGATAATCCACATTTTGAATTATTTATGTGAACCATGAGGCTTTAAGGCATAGAGGGCAGCTTTGTATTTTCTTTCCCATCAAATAACAGTTCTCCCTCTGACACCCTAGTCTACTCCATATTAATGAAGGACACAGAGCAGAAAAAGTGTTAGGCTTCAGGTGGAGGATGAGCAGGTGCCCTCTTATCTACTCTCATCCACATGTTAACCATGAAGGACAAATAAAGAGAATTCTGCAGAGAGGAGTGTTTAGTCATTCCCATTGCTTATGAGCAACACAGTACAGAAAATTATACTCATAAAGAGAATCGTGAGATTTAGGGGAAAAGATGCTTTCTTCCTCATTCCAAGATGAAGGGCATCTCCCATCTCATTCTGATACCTGGACACTTAGGATGCCTGGGCAGTTTTGAGAATTCATGTTTATTCTTATGTCTTTGAGATGTCTGAACAATCAAAATATCTCAGAACCTTAATTAGGAGAGACTTCAGTACCTCTAGTCCAGAGGTTCTTAATCTGGGATCCATGAACTTGTTTTGAAAGCAAATATTTTGATAGCTGAATTTCAATATCTTTGTAATACTTTGTTATATTTTATGCATTTAAGAAAATTATTTGGATGAGGCTGTAGACTGCCAGAAAGGTCCAGGACACAAAAATGGTAAGAATCCCTGGACTACTTTACCTAAACAGGAAGTTGTTCTAAAACATTCTCAGCAAGTTAGTCATTCCAGCCTCTGCTTAAAGACTTATAGCGCTAGGGAGTTGGCTACCTCTAAAGGCAGTCCGTTTCAGTTTGGTATAGCTTGGAGTGGTAGGAAGTTTTTTTTTTTCCTTCCAACAGGTCTAAATCTGCCTCTTTACCCCGTGTCCCTGTACTACTCTACCTTCTGGAACTAAGTAGAAGAAAAATCAAATCTAAATTCTCTTCCACATGAAGATAACGATCATGTTCCACTTAAATATTCACATCTCCATTTAAACATTCTAAGTTGCTCCAACTGATCTTTTTATAGTAGAGTTATGGTTCCTTTTATCCTGCAGATTATCCTTCTCTGGTTGTGGCCCCAGATTGACAGTGTCACCCAGTGGTAAACATAGTTTTCCAAATGAGCTAAGATTCCCCAGAATATAATGGAAAGGCTCACTTACATGATCTGGCTACTCCAATTATAGTTTTTATTAATGCAGCCTACAATTATGTTAGCTTTAGTTCATAATAATAATAGTATCAATAAGTTATATAGCGTTTTAAGGGTCATAAAACAAAGTACTATATTTATCTCATCAGTGTCTCTTAATGACTCTGTGATATAGGTACTATTATTGTTCTCATTTTAAAGATGAGGCAAATGAGTACTGAGAGATGTTAAGTGACTTTCCTAGAGTCACACAAATTTGTAGTGACTAAGGCAGGATTTGCCTACCTGACTCTAAATCCAAGACTATCTATTACATCATTTAGCTTTCTCATTATTTCCAATCCAGTATGCTACAGGAAGAACAGTTAAATTGGAGACTTATAGATTGGAAGTCTTTCTCCTGTGGATTTGTTTTTTGGTAGCTAATGTTTTGTTGGATTGTTTTGCTTTTATATTGGAAATATTTATAGATTTCCCCAATTCTCTGAGATATTTCTTATAAGAAAATAAAACAATTAAGGAAAACAAACAATCCAGTGACCTCATCTGAGGTGTAAAATTGCATATTTATATCACACCCTCCCCACTTATCTATTGAAAAAAGAACAGAAATCTATTTGCTCTAATTCCAATTACCTCACTAGAAATAAGAGAGAAAGGAAAAATAAATTATTTGTAACAAATATGCATAACCAAGCAAAAGAAATTCCTTCATTGCCTATATATTATTCATTAGTTTCTAAAACTTCAGTTGTTAATTTTTCTACTGATAATGTTATTGTTCTGCTTCTACTCTCTTCACATAGCATCAGTTCAAATAAATCTTTTTCTGAATTTTTTAATTTTTTGATTACATAGTAAGAATCTGAGTCTGTGTTCTATCCGCTGTGCCCCTTTCATTGCTTTGCTAGTTTTCTATTTCCTAAAAAAATTATAGCAAAATAGTATTTCCTCACATTCATATGCTATAAAAATTTTCAGTCATTATTTAACTTATGTGTATCTCATTAGTCTCCATCAAAAAGAGGGCTGATGTAAATGTTTTCATATGTCTAGGACTTCTACCTATTTCTTTGATCTCTTTTGAATATGGATTTAGCAATGCTGGAACAAAGGATTTGCATTATTAAGTGACTTTTATTTTTTGTTATAATTTCAGATTGCTTTCTAGAATGATTGTGCCCATTCACAGCTACCAATGACACATCAGCATGTTCATTTCTCACACTGCTACACTGCTTTCTTTTTTTTGTCATGTTTGGTGTTTGGATCAGTATAAGGTAGAATTTCAGAATTGCTTTGATTTACATCTCTCTAATTAGTAGTGATTTGAAGCATCTTTTTCATATGGCTATAGATAGCCTTGGTTTCTTCCCTGAGAACTACATGTTCATATTCTTAGATCTACAGATTTTTGCTTGAAGAACAAGGACAGAAAGACCATGTGTTATTTTTTCTTTCTTTCTTTCTAGAGTGCAATTCTCATCCATCAAGTCATGTTTTGTCTATGTGTTGAACAGATCTTGGAATAAAACAGTGTTTGAATGTTTCCTAAACATTCTCACTGCCCATTCATCACTTTTCATTTAAAGGTTTGGTATATCAGTTGATGGAAAATCTGGCAGATAGGAATAGAAAGCATCTGGACTTTGTTCCCAATCATCCTCCATAACTTCTAATGTTGGGCCAGAACTCTGATACCATAACATTCCACTAAATCTCCTTTCAGAATGGCCAAGCCTGGCAGAGATATAATGCTGTACTTTACAAGGGATCATGTACACTGCAGTGCCATTGGCAAAGAGTCTTCACCAAAGTGGGAATCACCAAGCTTCGCTCATGTATTGGAAGCCAAGTGTTCTGTAGGCATTTTCATTTTGTGCTGCCCCCTGGGACTTCTTGCTTGCAGGTCAGAAAATAAAAAGATTCATTGAGGCAATAATGCAAAAGCAAGGGGAAGAAAGTCCATTTTAATAATACAAGTTGTTATTGGGGTCACATGATACACACAGTACTCTTTCTACTTTTAATAAACTTTGGAGAGGATATCATAGATTACATCTGTTATGCCAAGGCGCAACATAAGCTGAACAAAGGTAGCATAGCCCAAAACTTGATGAGCCCAGATTTCCTACCCACCCTTTCTTTGTTTATCTATCCATTGATTTTTATTTTTTTTTTTTTTTTGGTGTGTTTTGTTTTGTTTTGTTTTGTTTTAGTACAACAGCTACTTGTTGGATTTATTTTTTTGGCAGAGCACTGTGTTGACCAAGGCAAAAAAAAATCTGTTCTAGTCTGACTGATAAAGAGCTTTGAAAATTCCCAAACCAATTGCATTCTTAATATTGATAGAGGAAAAAAGGAAGTCGCCATGTTGACATTTATAGGGTCACTGCCCCTGGGGAATATATGTGCCCATGGAGGAAATGGGACAAAAATTGAGGAAATATGATCAAACCCAGAATGGAATAAACAAATATTACATAACCTCTCCTACTGTATATGTATATAAAAATAAAATAATGGTTCAGATTAATTTAAATAGTGCAAAAATATTGTGGAAGGTGAAAAAACTAGAAAGGAATTTATTCCACTATTATGGGATTACCACAAGTACTGTGAGGATGGGAATAAATATACTGGCAATAGAATCACCAGAAATTAGAGTTCATCATAGGATAAAGGTAGAGATGAATAAGGTTTAACAAATTAACTATGTCACAAGTCATATAAGACAATGCAAATGAATAAATCTTCACATAATTCAGAGAAAATTTTACCTGATTGAACTGAAATAAAGCTTAAAATTCCAGAGAGTCCAACTTTTCCATGTTTTACAAAATGAAGAAATAGGCATTGGGAAGTTACTAAGTCATGTGAGGCAGGATTCAAAGCTATACCTTCTTGACTCCAAATCTAGTACTCTATTCATAACTCTATGTTTTTTTCTCCAACTCCATGTATACCAAAGTGAAATTCATGTTGATTTCTCTGAAGATTATTTTATAGGCGAGTAACTCTTATTGCTAAAACTTTTATGGAACTTTGTCTAAATATCCTCTTAATTTCATCCTCCATTACTCTCTGTTATTACCCATGTACCAATGGACTGAAGATCAAAGGGCTCATCTTTTCTCCTAAGCTCTCTGCTTTACCCTGATATTTTTCTTCTTTCATTCTGTTTTCACCTTTTAAAATTTGCTCCTTTATAATGTATATTTATTTGAGAAAATCTCCTGAGTGATGTTATTCAGTGGGATATCAAGAGAGTTTACTGAAGTCTTCTTCTCTGGAGGTTTTCAGAAGTTTCACATGGCTGAAGAGTGATTATGACTGAGCATCAGAAAATGGATGACATGACTTCTTAAGGTCAGTTCCAGTTTTATGATTCTATAACTTTATAAAGATCCAGTCACATTATTGCTTAATCAAATTTGTGGCTTTTCAATCTGTTTAAATATATCACAGGAAGGAGTCTAGAAGTTGTAAAATTATACATATGCCAAGATACCAGTTAGCTCACTCTTTTTTTGTTTCTTCCATTGAAATCAACTGTGCAAAGGAACTATGAGTGAAGAGAATCCAGAAAAATGTTCATTTCCTTGATACTGTCAAGGAGAGAACACTGGCTTCATGCCATTACTGCACTGGGGTAAGAGCCAACCTAGGAATGAACAGCTGGTGTTATTCAGAAAAATTCAGAAAATATTTGGGAAGATTCTGACTCAGAAAAACTTGAGGAGGGGGAGAGAGCCAACCTTTAAAGAATAAAGAAGAAATGAAGAAAGGTGGGAGAATCAGGATAGAATTTCTAGAATAGCAACAGTTTCTGGCCTATCTGGAAGAGTTTTGTTATGTCCTCAACTATCAATATCTCAGGATTATCTAGAGCAAATGATGTTTTTTTTTCAGATGACCCTACTGAGCCATCTATACTAGACATCAATTTGAAAAAGATAACTTTAGAAATTATCTTTTATCTTTTGTAGTTGTAAAGGAGTTTAACATATTATTCTATCCTTCCTTACAATATTACTAGGAAGTATGCTGCTGTAGATGATGATAGAATGTATATAGACTTCTCATTAAGTAAAAAAAAAATCTGCAGCTAGCATCCGTCTCCTCCCCACTCCAAATTCTTTGCACAGTGCCATTCATTTTGACTCAGGGAGCCTGCCTGCAGATAACAAAAAAGTGGCAAAACTGATCCCAGACTGTTAAGGTTATAGATCTAGGTAAGGCAAGTACATTAGGAAGAAATATGGAGGATAGTCTGGTATAAAATCATCAGCTAAAGTTCTGCTGGTTCATGGAGATAACAAGGGGGGTTCCTATCTAATTCTTTTTCAAAGTACCAGGGAAAATTCCAAGGCATCTCTAAAGCAACTTAGTTGGGTCAGCTCTGTGAGATGATTGGGAAAAGGGTGAACATCTTACACAGACAAAACCTCAGAAAGGCTTAAAAGAAAACTTTCCAAAAATGACATAACAAGTACTCATAGAAAGGAGGACAAACTGAAGTTCCTGGATAATGGAGCACCTTATCTCATCAATCACATGACTGTTGTTCTTTCATTTCTTCCAAGTATTAGCACAGAGAGTATTTCTCATTCATAATTGACTGTTGGGCTTTAGAAATGGGCATCAATTTCACTCACTACTTAGATAGTAGTGTTATTGTATCCCCTAAAAATGTCATTCTGAAGGTGGAAAAATGATAATTATCAAAAAGTGCCCACACAGAAAATATTACTTAAAAGTTGAAAAGAATTAACTCAGAAGCGGAATTTGGGATATTTGGGATATTTTTGCCCAACATGCAAGATGTCTGTTTATTTCCCAGAAAAGCAAGCCACCAACTCTAAAAGAGAAAATAACTGAAGGGAAAACCAAATATAAATAGAACATTTAAGTGGAAAAGTTCAGCCAACAGAAGGCCATGCCCTCTACACTGAGTAAAACTCTAGACTAGACTGACAAAAAATTAGAAACAAATTCAACAGATATCTTGATTTATATTTTTGAATGAAACTTTACAAGCATCTATGGGTCTAGGGACTATGGGAATTCCCATTATGTTTATCTCAAGTGAAAAATGTACCATCTTTTATCAGAATGAAGAGCACTAAATTTGTAGTTAGACCTGGAGGATATTTCTGTGATTATCTAGTACTAACTTCATCAGAATAGGAAACTGAAGCCCAGAGAAATGACCCAAGAGCATACAGAAAAATCACAGTTTAAAGCTACGAATCTTTGACTCCAACCTTTTCCTCTATACTACATTGACTCTCAAGGGAAATAATATGTTGTATTCTGAGGAATAGTGTTATAGGACTCGACTGGTCTGGATTGTAGTCTCAACTCCATCACTAATTGTGTGGGTGACATTAAGTTGTTTGCCATCTTTCTCGAGGTCTCAATTGCCATATCAGTAAAATTAATAAAATTGGACAAGATGAGATCTAAAGTCTCTTCCTGCTCTAATAATGTATATAAATGATTAATCTGGATTTTGTTGTTTCATTCTTAAATATGGAAAAGAATGAGTAAGAGAGAAGTCTGGAAACCATTCTGTGGTTTATGAATTAGGAATTTCAGTGAGTCATGCAGCAGTTGACAAGTTAGGGAAATGTCAACCGACATTGGTTTGTTAAAGACTCAAAGCCAATTTATGCCATGGCTCCAACAAAAGCTGTGGGCAACAACTTAAAGGCACTTTCTCAGAAAACTTTTCATCTTGGGTGTCATGTGAATTGAGGAATCTGCTGCTATTGGCAAAAAGTCTTTTAGAGTTATAAAAATCTTAGGCCATTTGCTTTCATGGTCCTGTTCTCCATAAGGAAACCAAAGGTGGTATAAGGCAGAAGAAATGAGGGAAATTACCTTAACTCTTGAATGCTCAGTATTTCCTAAACATTGTCTAAGCAGCATAGCTTGTAAAAAGCAATTTGTTATTATTATTTTTTTTGTTATTGCAGTGGATAGAGTGCTAGACTTAGAGTGAAGAACTGACTTCAAGTCTTACTGCAGGTTTATGCTGTCTATATCACTTTTGGCAAATAATTGAACTTCTTTGGGCCTCAATTTTCACATCTTTAGAATGTAATCCTTTCTATTCCAAATATATGATTCTATGATCCATGCCCACTTTACCACCTATATATAAATTCTCACAAACTAGAATTTCCTTCTCTGTCCAGCAAGTAATAACAACTTAGGTACTTTTTACCACTTGGAATTCCACTAATTTGCCCAGATGGTTCTGCCCAATAAATATTAATGTGCTGATTCACAGAGCCATAACTAGCAATTTTGGTGCTCAAGACAAATAGCAAGAAATACACTCTACCCCATCCAAAGCACCTTCAAAAAAGAAATTTGTTTTGTGTTATGGAGAATACTGGGAAAGTAGGCTCTGTAGTGGTCTCCATAGAATACTTATCTTCCTCCAAAATATAGCTCAGGTGCAATCTCTGTCAAAATCTTTCCTGATCCCTTCAGGTATAAATACTTTATTCCTTTGGAAATTACTCAGTATCATGTTGTCTTTCTTTATGTGGGTGAATGCTATGTCCTCTGGCAGGAAAGTAATGTACATATGGTCAAGAACTATTTTTTTTCTTTAAATCCCCATGCCTAGAACAAAAAAAAAGTATTTAATAAATATTTGTTCAATGCAACTTAATTGAATTGGGAAAGACCTCAGGAGACCAGCAGATGAGAGGGAGAAATACAGGAACCCCAGTATACCAAAGGCCATTATGGGGTCACTGCCAGGTGAGCGAAGCAGTATGGAGCATTCTAGGGAAGAACTCACCTGAGATATACTCACTGAGGGTTGTATGAGAAGAAAATACCATCTGGTAACTTCTCATTTTAATTAGTTATTCTTGCTGACTTGATGCAAAGTTTAATGGGCTTTTTTCCCTTTTTTTCCCTTGATGCTAAAAAGGAGACAATGTGGTACTGAGGGAATGATAATGACTCTGGAGGCAGGAATTTTGAGTTCATATCCAGTCCCTTATGTTTGCTACCTGAGTAACCCTAATCTTCCAAATTTTAGTTCTCTAAGGTATAATTCCATTCTCCGTGCTCTGGTTTTACGTCATTTTCCACAGCCATTACCCCTTCATTTTAAACTTTCAGTAAATGACTCAGCATGTATATATATATATATATATATGTATATATATATATATATACATATAGCTTATTTATTATGAGGATATAATCTGTCTTTGAATACAGTTTAAAAAATATAACATTGTAAAGACAGGAACAGTTTTTAGTGATAGCAAATTAGAGATGCTGAGGGAGAGATGGGTGTGGAAAAAAAAGCTGCATTCATTAAAAGGAAAGGTTGTTGTTGAATTTGACTTTCCATGACTACATTTAGAGTTTTCATGATATCTATTGGCAAATGGTTTGCCATTTTCTTCTCCATTTTATAGATGAGGAAACTGAGGTGACCAGCATTAAGTGACTTGTCCAGAGTCACACAGTAAGTATCTGAAACCAGATTTGAATTTGAATGAAAATGAGTCTTCTTGACTCCAGGCTTGGCATGCTTCACTCACAAAAGGGAAAGTTCAAAGATAATCAAATTAACTTGTGCTAATGTATGTTCTGCTGCCCTCAACAAGATTATGTGTTTAGTGTCTCTATATAATTCTTACTTAAGAAACTTTCCTATCTTTTTTTCTTGACTAACAATGGTTCTCTTCCTTCAAAAACAGGCTACAGCAGCAGCTGTTCTAGTCAAAGTCCTGGTTAGCCCAATAAAATAAATCAAGAGAATGAAGGATGATCTCAGAGCACTTTTAGGCTTTTTTTTTTGTTTAGATAATACAAATGTTGATGGAAATGGAAGGTACTGAAGTAATATAGTATGATGCCGGTTTTACCTTATTAAATTCAACTGTGTGGTTAAAAACAATTCATAAAAAAGAACAAAATTTCCTTCATTCTACATTTAATGGTGGGCGGGGGTTGGGGGTGGGGTGAGGGTGGGAAGGGGGGTCGAAGAGTACTGATGTCACTTCTGCATTCAATGTAACTGTGGGTTGTTTCATGTGACCAATGAAGTTGGAAGAACTTGAAGTCAGTATTATCAATATTTAGCAAGTGGAAGAACACATTGTACCTTGAAATTCAATAGGAATAAGTATTAAGTAACAAACAGGAAAAACAAACACCAAAACAAGCTCAGAGAAGACTTACCAAGGATGAACTCCAACTCAGGTTCAGAAATAGGCCACTTAACAACCAGTTCTCTTGGGATGGTTAGAGCTAGTTCCAGAACATCTCTGGTTAGATACTCTATCAGATACTCTACATAATTTGGTTCTTTGTCCTTAGGTAAGTCCCAGAAGCTGCCAGAGAGTTCAGTGGGTCAGTGCTTCAAGTATTTCTGCATATCTCATCAGTATGATCTACGTATCTAACTAGCTCATAATCTATTTTCTATGTGTTTATTTTTCTCAAGTTGGAGAGGTACTAGTGCTCCACAGGGAAGATTTGTTGCATCATAATTCCTAATTCCTGTGAAAAACTCTGCTTTTCCCTAAGCCTAAATTTCACTGTTAATCTCTCCAGCTGAAAAAAATCTCCTTACCTCAACATGAGTGCTCTCACCTTTCTTTATGCTTTTCTCAAATTCCCTTTCTTCCCACTCTCTCCCAACTTGTAATCAAAGTATATCATGGATTGGCAACTGTTACCATTGTCTATTGTATCTGTAAATCTGATAGATTTAGAAATAGAGTATCTAGTTTGAAAATAAAGGTGTGCTACCTGCTACCCAAGTGACCTCATTGTCTTCATTTTAGAACTAAGGGAATGGTATAAATCAGGGGTTCTTAAACTTTTCTGTCATAGGTCTTTTGGTAGTCTAGTAAAACCAAAGAACCTTATTTCAAAATAATGATTTAAAATGCATAAAATAAAATATAAAGAATTACAAATGAAACTAGTTATATTGAAATTCAGTTACTAAAATGTTAAAAACCCAAACAAAATACTTAACAGACTCCAGATTCAAATTTCCTGGTCTAAATAACCTTTACAATCTCTACCACTCTAATTTCTATGATCCTGGAATTTCCTTCCAAGTATAAGCTCTTTTTTTTTTGACTTAACCAGATTCTGGGTTGGTGCCTAAAACTAGTTTGTGACTTTCCTGAAAGTGTGAGGGAAATCATTCTTTCTTGCAGCTTCCTGGCCAATTTCCCTTACTCAGAAAAACATATTCCTATCTCAGCTCATAGGTAAGCTGTTGCCGGGTGCCTCATGCTTGATTCATTTTGCCTTCACTGTAACTACATTACCATAGTATTACTTTTGCTAAAAGCATTTGGGAATAACTTGAGTGTGAAAGGTGCAATATAAAACCCAATATTATTTTATCTAGGAATACCACTGATTGCAGTTTTGCAGAAAACAAATGTCCAGCAGTAATATCAAATAGGGGGGAAGCCAAAAGTTGGATAGGTTTGTTGGGGAAAGAAAACCCTCAGAAGTAGTTAAAAATAGAGCAACTTTCAAATTCACTGATACAATGCAATATGATAGCCTCTCTCACCCAATTACAGGCAACTTTTCTTTTACAAGCCACCAATTATTTACTGAAGCTGTGAAAACCAGATCACCTATTCAGAAGAAGCCATGGCCCTGGAGTATTTCTCTCAATAATAAAATGAAGGGGGGATCCATTTTGGGTGCTATTAGTTAAGCCACAGCTGGATTTAATAAGGGGGATATTTAGGATATTCAATTTGGTATGGATGACAAATCCAGGAAGGCTTATTTAACGTGGGGCCATAGCCAGAGACAACAGAGATAATCACCAGAGAGAGAGATCTATTTCATTCATGTTCCATAGTCTGGGGAAAATGTTCTTCTTTAGCACATGAAGAATTGCTCACAGTCTAAGCGAATCTTTAGGTTGTTAACTAAGTGATCACAATTTTTACTCCATATTTTATTGCTAAAAGACTAAAATATAAAATGTGAGGGATCTACGTATATTGAGAAAGAAAAAAAATAAAGAGGAGATAATCAAGAGTAAGAGAAAAGCAAGTAAGGAAAAGAGAGAAGAAAGTCAGTAAACATTTATTAAGAACATAGTAAGTGCTCTCTGAGAGAGAGAAGAGAGAGAGAGAGAGAGAGAGAGAGAGAGAGAGAGAGAGAGAGAGAGAGAGAGAGAGAGAGCACTTACTATGTTCTAGGCACTGTATTAAGGATTGGGGATACAAAAAAGTGTTAAAATGGGTACTTATCCTTAAGGACCTTACAATTTATTTTTTGGGGAGCAACAAAAAACAAAATGTGCAAATGATCTACATACTGCATAAATATATAAATAAGATAAAGAAGGCACTAGTTAAGAAGTGTTGAAAAAGATTTCCTGTCTATGCCATGTTAATTGGGACTTAATGGGAGCCAGAAGGTAGGGAGAGCATCAGGGAAAGATCCAGGAATGAGAACTGGAGTGTCTTTTCAAGGGAAAGCCAGGGGTCTGATGTCATGGATCAAAAAGTACGTGACAGGGAATAAAATGTTTAAAGACTGGACATGTAGGCATGAGCCAGGTTATGAAGGGCTCTCAATACCAAATAGAGGATTTTGTATTTGACTCTGGAGAAAAGAAAAGGCAAGCAGTTAGTAAATTGGGATTTACTAGATGCTTATTATGTGCCAGGTATAGTGCTAGGCACTAAGGGTAGAAAGGTAGAAGGCAAAATCATAGTACCTATTCAGCGGGGTGATCACAAGAAACATTCAATTTTTTTACTGTGAAAATGGGAAGTCATCTCTGAGAATGGCACTGGAGAGAAGGAAGATAAGACTGAGAAAGATCTTTTAAAGAAGCTAAAATTTGAGCTGAGTCTTGAAAGAAACCAAGAAAAGTGGAAGATGGAGGGGTGAGAGAGGAATACTCTAGATATGGGGGGCAGTCAGTGAAAAGATGGCATATCCTGTGCCAGTAACAAATGGGTCAGTTTCACCAGAGAATCTATAAAGAGAATATATATAGGACCAGAGAATATATAAAGGGCAGCAAAATGTGAAGAGACTGGAATGCTTGTAAGAGGCAGGGGGAAGAAATGAGCATTTTCATTTCTGTTATAAAGCAGATTCCAGGACTTTAACATCATGTTTGTCTTGGTCTAGAAGCATCTTTGCTTTTATTGATTCCATTTGTGTACAATAAGTTATTGGAAAGGTTTGCCTGAATGAAATTGAAGTATAATGTTTTTTGTTGCCAGTTTCCTTCATGTCTAAAGTAAATAGAAATATAAATAATAACAAAACATAGCCTTGTGGAGATTCATAGGATTCCAGTTTTAATGATAGATAAGAATGATTTGTAATTAGTATCTACAAAAGTTGTACAAAGAATTGTTGCTATAAAACTTGAAAAAAAATCTTATTTCAATCTTACTGCATGTTTGCTTATTAATTTATGAAACAAGTGATATTTCAGCCTACTCATTGAATTACTACAATATTATTATGAATATCATAAATATTAAACTAAAGTGAGTTTTCTAGTCCTGTAATTCTTGTCTCTATTAGGTAGGAGAGAAAAATTATTCAGCAAAAAAAACAGTTGGATTTGGAGTCAGAAGCTAGGTTGGTATCTGACTCTTTGATTTATTACCTTTGGGACTGTGGGCAAGTCATTTCCCCTACTCAGGCCTTATTTGTGAAATGATGAGACTGGACTAGATCTCCATGTCAAGCTGTTAAATCCATTTATTTATGTTCAAGGAGTTGAACAGAATTCCCCAATCAAATTCACAACTCAACTTGGCAGAAAATTTTTGTTTGGAAATTGGGGAGTTTAAACATCATTTTAAAGAACTTTAAATGCATCTCCTTACAGAGGATATGGTAATGCCCATTGGGATCTCTGATGAAAAGAATAATGATGTCTCCTTATTGTCTCAGCAACAGGAGCTCTTATATAGATCATGTGAATAGTGTGAGTTCAATGGAAGGAGATTGCTTATTCACAAGCCCTAAATGAGTTTCCCTACAAGAATATCCAAATTATCAATAGGTTTCTGTGAGAAGAGGATCCTGGTAAAACATTGGGAGGTTGTTAATTTAGCAATGCTAAAATATTTCTCTTCTGCAAAGCATCCAAATCACTAAGAGCCTTTTGGAGAGAGGAATGCATCGGGCTATCAAAAAGTAGGAGGGGAGGACAATTGCATTGATTATTTATGAATTATCACTCATCCACTTATGTGTTTTTCCATGTTTCTTTTTCTGAGAGTTCCTTGCATTTTCTGCACCATCTACTTGGTGAAATAAAATCTGGTCTGTACCTAATAAATGTATTTGTTATGTTGCCTGCTTGTTTAGGAGTGAGGGACCCTTTCACTCACATCTGTGGAAATAGGCATAAGTTGTATTCCAAGATTTCCCCAGGGTAAATTCTGGATGGAGACAACAGGAGCTAGAGCAAGAATTATATTTTTGAGTCAGTCCCCAAAATTGGACCTGGTCCATGTAGGGCCAAAACCAGGAGTAATATGTCATGTGTTTCCATGTTTGCTATTTCATTTTTCTTATTAGCTCTTTGGTAAGGATTCTCAATTTGTGCTCCATTCCCCAAGTTCTTATTTGTCACTCAAGCTCTGCCTTTAACCTTTTGGGTACAAACTATGAATAATTATGTTTTCTCCCCTTTATTTCCCCCTTCCTCCTCCCCTGTATTAGGCAGGCAGATGTACTCTCACCCATGTTATGTGACAAGACCAATTAGTCTATCCCACTATTCAGTGCTCTGTCCCTCCCCTTTCAGCTGCTACCCTCTTGGCACGCCATCTTTTGTAGGAAGCAGGGCCAGGAGCCAAATTTCCAAAAACTGAATTCATTCCATGAATATGTGGGTGCAGATTGCGTGAATATGCTCACAGCCCTGTATGGAACCCAGGACTTTTTCAGACTCCTTTCTCTCATCTGGGTCTCGTGGGTGTCAGGAAATTTCAGTCTAGAAGTTTACTCTGTGGGGAGAAGAAAAATGAATTATGCTTTGGAAAAGAGAAGTTGAGAGGAGGGCAAGGGGAGGGTGGTGGGGATGGGGAGCATGAAATGCATGCAGAAGCTCTCATTTTTAACTTGGACTGCCAAGTTATTTCCTCTCACCTTTAACGCTGTTGCAAAAGGCCCGGCTCTGGCAGGTAAATGTGGCCTGGTGAGTCAAGATGATGGATGGGCAAGCCAAGTACCATTCATAATTCATGTTCAGAGCTATTACACGACAACCAACTGGGTCAACCAGCATCCGAATAGGACCCTCTGGACGGGACGTTGGGACATGGAACAGCTGGCCATACCACTGTTGAGATGATGATTATTATTAAATAGCCTTACTGGGGCACGCTGGGGGCAGCAGGTGGAGGGAGCAAGGGCAGTTTCCATGTATGTGTTTGAGAATCAAAAAGAAAGGAATCCTTTTAAATCATTCCTTTTTCTTCTCTACAAACAGATCTAGTTAGCTTGGGCATTGTGGGTATGCATGTAATCTCATCCCTCCCTTTTAAAACAACAGAATAATTAAAGAAAGGAAGGAGTATTCTTGTTGACTGCATGGAGATTCTGGTGATTTATGGAGCCAGCAGCTAACACCTTTAAAATCCCAATAGAAATAAAGATTTTTAAATTATTATAGGCTAAACCAATCTCACCTCAGTTGATCTAAGGCAAAGCAAGGTTATCTTTCTGGGTGAATAGCTGAAAGTGTGCCCTGCATTTTCTTAACATACTAACTTTACCAGAAAGGAGCCTGGAGTAAAAGGAGCAAATTCAGTCCCCCGTAGAAGTGTTTTCTGGGGGTTGAAATTATTTATTCTTCTTTTTGGGGGGTTGTAAGCACAGAGAGGCTGATTGGGGTTAATAGAACTTTTTTGTGTGTGTGTGTTTTTGACTCTATACCATCGATTCAAAGTGAGGAGAAGGGAATAAGAGAGAGGAAGAGAGAAAGGAAGAAGAGAGAGGTAAGGAGGAGAGAAGAGATTTATTTTAAAACTAAATCTGTGAATTCATTATTTTATGCAGCACCTAATGAAGAAAATCCCTCTACCATTGTAGTAGTCTCCTGCTCCATAATTTAGGGTTTAAAAGAATTGCTTTTTTGAAGATAAATATTGCCTTACCAAAAACCCTTTAAAAGTTCTTGACCTCACTAGGAAATTGAGGGGAAGTCTAATGTCATTCCTTTAATTCTGATTGCTTTGATCACTATAGATGTCCTCTGTAACTACATGAATGAAAAATCTCTGACAATGGCCTTACTGGTTCTAATATTATGGCTGTTTGAATCCCTTGGATTGGTCAATTTTAGGAAAATATAGCTAGTGGGGAAATGAATCCAATATTCTCTGAGCAATTTGTACATTTAGATATAATTTCAGATTATAATATATAATATTAATTATATAATAATGATTATTATATATAATTATGTATAATTAGTAATAATCATATATAATAAATACATAATGATTAATAATAACATAACATTCATTATATAATATTCATTATAATATATGAATATAATATTCAGATTATACAAGCTATCTACATTGGCATTTTGATGCTGCTTTCATAATAAATTTCCTAGGACCTTACTCTATTTTTAACACATAAGGAAAATGTAAAAAACCTACATGTTGTTGTATCTAGGTCTGGTAGGTGCTTAACTAATGATAGAGAGGTTGAGAGAGAGAGAAGCTATCTCACTTCTATCATCTAAGAAGGGAAAAGAGAGTTGTACAGTGTGCTGCAGAGTGTGTGTGCCATTCGAGTTTTTGCCATAGAGAAGTAGTTCTTCTCCATAATCAAAATGCAAGTTTAGAAGAGAAGGTAAAAACAACCAGATGATTGCTGCTATTCCTTCCAAATTCTTAGGGAGAACTGAGTGTTCATTAAAAAGCAAAACAAAACAACAGAAAACTGAAAAGGGGACTTTCTTATGTCAAATTATGGAATGGTGAAAGAATGTGATTCAGAAGAGAAAATAAAGGAGAACATCAAAACCTTGGCCTAAAGTAATATTTATAAAAGTCTTTCCATTGAGGAGCACCAGAGGCCCCTTTAAGGAAGAAGCAATTAATTGTGCTCCAAGAAAAGTTAATGAAGAGTCATAAGAGAACTCATATAAATACCTTTGTTAGTTGAAAAGGGGGAAAGTAGTTGTGGATGTCTATTACTTGCTGAAGAGGAATCAAAAGAACGTTGGTAATGTAAACATTAAGAAAAGAGATGTCTATTATTTTTGGGACATATATTCATAATGTGATAAAGTACCTTCCAAACTTATTAAACCTGAGGACCACTTCTTACTTTTGCTACTTCACATGGGGATAAATGATAGTTACAGAAAGAATATAGGAAGCATTACAAGGGATTACATGAACAAGAATTTGAAATGTTTAAGGGGTACCAATGGTATTTTTACTATAACTCTAGAATAAAGGTAGGAGCTTTGGGAGAGAACAGATTTCAGAAATGAACAGCTGGTTAAGAAAAGACAGTGTTTGAGAATAGGATTTGGATTCCAAAACTGCATTGTATAATAGAGGAAAGTTGGGCTCTTAGCCAGGAATTTAATATACCTAATGAGAGCTGGTAAAATAGATATATATGCCTGGAGTCTTGCAAATCTAATCAAATGGGAGGGTTTTAAACTATAAAGACCTGGAGAGGGAAAAAAAAAGATGTTAAATAGCAGCTACAACATTAGATGAAAAAGTAGCAGAAGAGACATACAAAATATTTCACAGCAGAGAAAACTCAAGAAAGAAGATAGGAATAAAATGTTGACCTTAACTATCTAGAGAAATGCATAAAATATAGTTAACAAGCAAGGTGACCTAGGGATATTAAGATGAAGGAGGCAAATTTGGTTTCCTTACTCCCAGCTAAGACACATATACCTAATTGTACCCAGACACTAGTTCTAGGAACTTTTTTACCAACCCAAGTATTCTCTTTTCTCATGTAGAAACTATTAGAGTGTTCATATAATATTTCAAAATCAATGGTATCAATGTCAAAATCAATATTGAAGTGTACACTTAAATTTCTACATCTGCCAAGGCTAGGGTTGCTAGTCTTAATGTGCTGAATCCATCATTGATGACTGCCATTAAGTTGTAGTAGATCCAGTTCTTGGCAATTACATAGAGTTGAAAGGCACCTATCTGCATTCTCAATCACTTTACATCTCCTGAATGAAGTTTACTGAGAAAGAAACCAAAAGGCATGAAATGCACAGCCTGATTACTTGAAGATCTACACCTGATTATGATCCTCCACCACCACCACCACCATTGGCAAAAGCATCGATACATTAATTCTTTTTAAAAAGTTACATAAGCCAAAACTGATTCTCTATCCAGTGGTTTTCAAACTTTTGTTCTTAGTATCTTTATCCTATTAAAAAATTATTGAGAATCTCTCCAAAGCCTTTTTGTTTATCTGGGTTATATTTATAAACATTTACCATATTGGAGATAAAAACTATTTTTGAATTTGTAGACTCTCTAAAAGGGTTTCAGAGATCCCCAGGATTCTCTAGACCATACTTTGAAAACCACTCTGTAGATATAGACTATTGTATATTTGACAAACAGTTTTCTATCACAGCTATGCTCTTTATTACAAGTATGAAGCAAGCTTTTATGGCTTGATGGGTAATTAATCTCTGCTATAAGAAGCTATAAGCCATCTTCAGATGGGAACACTGCTATCACTTCTTCAAAGTCTTTCTGAAACTTTGTGGATTGAGATTCATAATGGAAATATGGGTCTTCAAGGATAGAATTCATTCAAAAAGAACATAAATGATTAAATATTTGGAGATAGGCAACACAATATATTCAAAAGGATGATGTGTAGACTGATTTCCAGTAGATATAATTTATATTATTTTACTTATCTAATATGGAAGACAGTAAAAAAGGGAAGACTTGAATAGAAGAGGAAAGAAGATCTTGGTAAATACAAATGCCACCACTGCAAATCACAAAGGAGGATAAGAATTTGAAGGACTCCAAATATTCTTGGAGGCTGTCTCTAAGACTGCAGTCAACCTTCTTCCACTTGCAGTTATGTTTCCGTCTTCTCAACATCTTCCTAGTATTTGTCTTGGACTTTATGAGATATCTAAGAATAATAAATAATTTATAAGACATAATAATGACCTGGTATGTTTCTGACAGATTTAATTATTTTTTTTCCCAATAAACTGTTGAGTTCTTTTCCTTGGAACATTTCATACAACAATGCTTTGTTTTAAGGGTTGTCCATCAATGCATTGTAAAGCACTCATTATGCATTCAAGCCTGCTTTTTGTCCATCTCTCTTTTGCTTCCTTTCCCCACCCCCTTCTTCATTTAAGTGCCATTTTTTCTAGGAATAATCTGATTCCCTGAAATGTTAAGTAAAATTACTTGTCTCTCATTCACACAAACACACACACGCACACACGCACACACACACACACGCGCGCACACACACACACACACACACACACACACACACACACACCTCTCTTTAACTCTTTGTAACTGGAAGAGAAAATGATATGATGGAGTGAACTTTCTTTTATCCTGTGTTTTCCAATGACTTAATCCACATCTTCTTCAAAATCAGTGAAAGCTGCAGCCAGATTTGTAAGTTAGAAAAGAATCAGAGAATTTCAGAAAAAAAATGTAACATTTAGAGGAAGGAGTTGTGATGAAAGAGATAACCAAGAATGTCACTTTCCCTCATTCTCTACCAAACCATATAAATAAAAAGAACATTTCCCATCTCCCAAATGCAGAAAAAAAAAATCAATGACAGGAAGAGGAAAATTGAAAGAACCTGTCACAGGATAATTCTTACAGAAAAACAAAAAGAGGAAGAGGAGCTTCATAACCCTCACTCCATATGCCCCAGCCCATGGCTGACCTTTTTCCTCCTATAATTACATATAATTCACCTTTTTAGTGCCATATCTTCCTCAGCTGCTTCAGGAAAGATTCTATAAACTTATGCTTTTGGACATCCCAAATACTATAGAAAATGAATTTTAGAAAAAGCTGGAGCCCCAAAATTCTCCTGGGAAAAGAGAATCATAAATACAATCCATTCCTCCTTGTGCTCTGAAGTTATGCTCAACCCCAGTAGCCAGAGAGATCACAGAAGACACAGCATGTTCTAGGAGAAGAGTACAGTAAGACAAGAATTAGAGAAGAAAGGAAATGGTGGTAACAAGCACATTTATAATAAGGGCCACAACGGAAAAAAAAAGTTTTTGATAAATCCAAAGCTAAAGACTATTCAACAAAAACAATTCTGAAAATTGGAAAATGATGGCAAAAATTAAGTAGAGATACTCATCTTATACCATAAACCTTTATAAACTTTAAATGGATAAATGACATAAAAATTTATATCACAAGCAGTTTAGGAGAACAAGACAAGAAATGACCTTTCAGATATATAGATGGGGAAGAGGTCATTATCAAACAAGGAATAGATCACTGAAGATAAAATGGGCAATTTTAATTATATAAAGTTCACAATAATTTTTGAAGGACCAAAACTATTGTAATTAACAGATAGAAAATAGATAACTTGGGGGAAATATTTGTAGCATATTCATCTAATAAAAGTCTCATATTAAAGATATATAAGGAACTGATTCAAATTTATAAGAATGAGATATTCTAAAGAGACAAATGGTCAAATGATATGAACAGGCAGTTTCTAATGGAAGAATCTAAATTGTAATTAAGTATATGAAAAAGTGCTCCAAATCATTAGATAAATGTGAATTAAAGCAACTTTTTGGATTCTTCTACCTCATGACCTTCAGACTGGCAAAAAGAGGTTTAAAAAAGAAAAATAACATGTGCTAGAAGGAAAATTGGAACACCTGGGGACAAATCTTAATTTGAGATCGTTTATTTCTATATTTCCTATATTTTTCTCTGAACCTTTATGTTTCTATCCTCCAGAAAATCACTCCATGCAAAAGAATATTTTTTTCAAGAAAATTAAAGAGGAATAGGAAAGAAAATCAGCACAACTTATTTATGCATGCAAAAAATTGAAATTATATGTAATGTTCCATACTTCAGGACCTCTCACATTTGCAAAAAATGTGTGTGCATGTATGTGCATGCATGTGTTCATGTTTGTATATACATGGGAAAGAGAAAGAGAAACAGAGACAGAAAGAAATGTTTTATGATAAATCTAAGACAGGAACATTAATATCCCATTCTTAGAACTGTGATTTTTTTTCCCAGCCCTTTTGGAAAATGATTTAGAGCTACTCCCCCAAAGTTTCTATATTCTACTTACATTTTTTTACCCAGTGACACTACTACTAGGCTGATGGATCAAAGAAAGAAGAAAAAGACTCATATATAAAGATATTTCAGTAGCTCTTTTCATAGAAGAAAAATCCTGGAAACTAAAGAGGATGTTCACTTGTTGGTGAATTCTAAAAAGTGTTATATTGATGTAATGGAATGTAATTGTATTATAAGAATGATGAAGAAAAATAGGCATACCAATGCATTGTTGGTGGAGTTACAGATTGGTCTAATCATTCTGGAGAACAGTTTGAATCTGTGGTCACAGGGCTACAAAACTGTGTATTGCCTTTGATCCAGCAGCATTACTCTTAGGTCTGTATCATGAGAGATCAAAGAAAAAGGAAAGACCTATGTGCACAAAAATATTTATAGAAGTCCTTTGTGTGATAGTAAAGAATTGGAAATCAAGGCAAAGTTCAATTAAGGAATGGTTGTACGAGTTGTGGTATATAATTGTGATGAAATATGATTGTATTGTAAGAAACGAAGAAGCAGTGGTTTCAGAAAAAAAAACTGGAAATATTTACATAGATTTATGCAAAGTGAAAAGAGCAGAACTATGAGGACATTATCCACAGCAATAGCAATATTATAAAGATAATCAATTGTAAAAGACTTAGCTACTCTGAGCAATATAATGATTTATCATAGTTCTAACAGTTCATGATGGAAAATGCTATTTATTTTCAGAGAGAGAACTGATGAATTTTGACTCTAGATTGAAACATTTTTTAATTTTATTTTTCTTGCTTTTTGTGGCATGTCTAATATAGAAATAAGATTTTATGTATAATGGATATCATAGTGTTTGTCTTATCAATGACGGAGAAGGGGCAGGAGTAAGTGAGAGAATTAGGAATTCAAATTTTTGAAATCAATTGATGTTTGTAAAAAAAAGAATACATAACTCTACCAATAATTTTAAAAAAAATTGATGAGGGGCAGCTAAGGGGTACAGTGAATAGAGCCCTGAATATAGAAGAATCTGAGTTCAAATTTGATCTGAGACACTTAACACTTCCTAGCTGTGTGACCCTGGCAAGTCGCTTAACCCCAATTGCCTTAGCAAAAAAAAAAAAAAAAAAATGATGAAATGGAGAGGTTTAGAAGAAACTGAGAATGTCTATATAAATTAATTTAGTGAAGTAAGTATATTCAGGAGAATAATTTATTAAATGATAGGAACATTATTTAAAAATAACCTGAAAGACTTTTGAACACTGATCAATACAAAGAGAAACTATGATTCCAGAGGACTGGAGATGAAACATGCCATTCATCTCTTTACAGGGAATTAATGGACTTAAAATGAAGAATAAGATTTACATTTTTGGACATGGAGACAATGAGGAACCTTGCTGTGGCTGACTGTGGATTTTAGTTTTGAAGATTTTATTATTTCCCCTTTTTCTTGTTGAAGTGAGGAGAGAAAATACTGATTTTAAGTGAAAAAAAAGAGAGATCTTTTTGCATTAAATTTCTCTGATGAAAGTCTCATTTCCAAAACATATAAGGAAATAGAGACATTCCTCTTTTGATTAATGGTTTGAAGATGTGAACAGAAAATTCTTAAGAAACACCAGCTATATGTAGCTACATGAAAAAAAAATGCTCCAAATCACTATTAATTAGCAAAATACAAAATAAAACCATTCTGAAAATTTCACCTCACATTCATAGAATTAATGATGACCAAAAAGGCAAATAATAAATATTTGAAAGGCTATGCAAAAATGAGTACACTAATATTGGTAGTTGAGAATGTACAACCATTCTGATAGACAATTTGGAATTATATTTATTTATTTTATTTTTTGACAGCTTTTTATTTTCCAAATACATGCGAAGATAGCTTTCAGCATTCACTTTTGCAAAACCTTGTGTTCCAAATTTTTCTCCCTCTCTGCCCCCTTCTTCTTTCCCTAGACAGCAAGCAATCCAAGATAGGATAAACATGTGCAATTTTTAAAAACATATTTCCAAATGCAAAAAAATCAAATCAAAAGGGGAAAAACACAAGAAAATACAAGGAAACAAACAACAATAATAATAGCAAAAGCAAATATTATATTATGATCCACATTCAATTCCCATAGTCCCCTTTCTGGTGATTGGCCCGAATCACCTCATTGTTGAAAAGAGCCAAGTCCATCACAATTCATCATCACATAATCTTGTTGTATACAATGTTCACTTGGTTCTGCTTACATAACTTAGCATTAATTCATGTAAAACTTTCCAAGATTTTCTGAAATCAGCCTGCTTCCCATTTCTTATAGAACAATAATATTCCATTACATTCACATGCATAACTTATTCAGCCATATTTCAACTTATGGGCATCCATTCACTGCTAAAATTTTTTGCACTTGTGGCACCTTTTTCCTTTTTATGATCTCTTTGGTAAGTAGAGCCAGTAGAGACATTGCTGTATCAAAGGGTATCACAGTTAGTAGCCCTTTGGACATAGTTTTAGAATTATGTTAAAAAAGTTATTAAATAATGTGTATCTTTTGACATAGCTATATCACCATGGTCCAAAAGAAATCAAAGAAAGAAGAAAAGGTACAAAACTGTTGATAGCTGCTCTTTTTTATGGAGGCAAAAAACTGAAAACTAAGAGGAGGATACTTATCAATTGGGAAATGGATGAACAAATTGTGGTATTACTACTGTGAATTACTACTATGCTGCTCAATATAAAGAAATAAATGACATAGAAGGACAGAAACTGACATAGAGTGAAGTAAACAGAATCAACAGAATAATCTTTACTATAATATCAACATTATAAAAATGAATTATTATGATGATTTTATAAACTTTCAAAAATTAAAAAATGAATTATTTTGATGACTTTTATAAACTTTCAAAAATTTAAATAAGGAGAAATAGTAGACCAATTTATACAATAAAAAAGTTTAAAAAAACTTTTTTTTTGAATACAGTGACCATTTATGTTTTAATAGAAGAAGAATGTAACATTATTCCTTATAGAGAATCAGTGAGGTTAGCATATAAAATGAGTTCAGCGTATATTACAATTGAGCAAATTTTATTTCAATCGACTATGTATATTTATTATAAGAAATTTATTTTACTTTCTTTTCTTTTTCAGTGAAGAGTGGGCAAGAGAGATTTCTGTTCTTTTTTTTAGAGAGACAGAGAGACACAGAGAGAGAGGTACAAATATAAAATGTTGCATGTACTAACATCATATTATTACTTTTTCTAAATTTTTTGTTATTAAAAAACTATCAATAAAGTGGAAATAATAATATTTGTATAAAAAATAAAGCATAGTAGGGATTTTTAAAAAATGAAGCTGATTAAAAAAAAAAAGAATGGATTACCAAAAAAGGGGAGGGAAGGATAGGATGAATTTTCAGGAGAGAAAATTATGAATTATCAGACTCTAAAATCATAATTTTATAAAGGCAACTTTGTTACATCAAAGAAAGTATAGACCATTTTCAAATATTGAAATATCCAATCCCTCCCAAGAAATAGAGATTTTAAGTAATTCAGTCTTAGAAAAAGAAATTAAGCTAGCCATATACAAACTGCTAAGGGAAAAAAATTACTGGGCTACATGGATTTACAAATTCTATAAAGCACTTAAAGAGCAGTTCTAAAAAATGGAGGCCAAAGGCATTCTGTGAAATACCTTTTATGAGATAAATATGATGTTGATACTCCAAATTGGAAGTGGCAGAACAGAGAAAGAGATATGTAGACACATTCCAAATTCCAAAAGATATGTAGACAATTCCAAGTTGATATGAAAATTTAAAATATGATCATCTTGAGAAGAATAGTGGTATATATAAAGTAGCCCATTAGAAACAAAATGGATTCATAGTAAGCTTGCAAAGGTGATACAACATAGTAAAACAATATAACAAATTAGTTATAGTAACAAAATGACAAAATCATGATTTCAACAACAGTTAAAGTTTATGGAAAATATAGCATTCATTAAAAATCAACAAAAGGATGATTGAAGGGTATACTGAAATGACCCTTCCTTAATATCAATAATTTATGTCTTAATTCTTGCCATTATTTAAAAGGAAGACAATAGAAACTTTTCTAGCATTAATAAAGGTAAATTGTTCCTCTTCAATTTTACTTTTAAAAATTTTAGAAGTGAAAGTTATAGTAATAAGATAAAATCAAAGACATGCAAAATCAATAAACAGGAGACAAAATTATCTCTATTTCCAAGGGAATTAATAGTTAGAAAAGAAATTAATTGAAATAAATTATTTTTAAAACTCCCAGTAAGATAGTTTTCAAAATAAATTCACAGAAATTATTAATATACAATATTTTTTTAAATTGGAAGAAATGATGTGAAATTCCAAATAAATATCTATTTTTAAATGTTGAGGAGATAACCTATCAAGGTTTGGAGATGATTTATAAAAAATATATCCATAGAACATTTAAAGAAATAAAAAAGGGACAAAAATAATTAGAGAAATGTTAAGTATTCAGGTTTGTTTCATAGCAAAATGATGCTACTATTTAGCAGATTTATTTTTACACCAATATAATTAACTGAGAGATAATTTGAAACTAGAAAAATTATGCCAAAACTTATTTCAAAGAATAAAAAGTCTACATTTCAAAAAGTACTGAGAAAAAGTAAATGAAGAATTTACAGTTTTATCAGTTCTCAAACTACATTGTAAAGCAGTCATCATTACAACCATTTGGTTTTTCTTAAAAGAGAAAAGTAGATCATTAAATCATGTCAAAATAAATAAAAAATACAAGCAATTGAATATTGTAGTAACCCTGTTTTTTTCAAAATCCAAGAACATAAATAAAAAAAAAATAGATTCTGCCCCTTACTAGCTAGGTGATTTTGAACAAAACACTGAGGTTCTTCAGATCTTGGCTTGTTTTTTATTCATTTCAATCATGTCTAACTCTTTGTTAACCCCATTTTGGCTTCTCTTCGCAAAATTACTGGGGTTATTTGGTATTTTCTTCTCTAACTCATTTTACTAATGAGGAAATTGAAATAAACTGCATTAAGTGATTTGCTCAGGGTAACAGAGCTGGTCAATATTAAGGCTAGATTTGAACTCACATTTTCTTAACTTCAGACCTAGTATTCTATTCATTATACCACTTAGCTGACATGGACATCTAAAAATGAAGAGATTGTAGTAGCTCTCTAATGTCCATTCTGGTCTAAATCTATACCATTATGATTCTAGGATTTTTTTTTCTTTTTAACCAGAACTACAGAGAAAATTGAAAAGTAGTTTGGCAGAAAATTTATTCAGGTCAATAATTATATCATTTTAGCGCAATAATAGAAAAGGAGAAGATATTGGAAGAAAGGAACCCTAACAACTAAGTCTTGGGAGAGAATTCTTAACCACACAAGGAATAGAGAGGAATCATAAAACAAAACAGATGACTATTGCAGGAACCTACTAGAATTATGATGAGGGTTAAATGGAGACAGTATGAACAAAATGAGAGAATTAAAAAAAATTATTGTTGTTAGGAATAGAAATCTTAAAGGTATAATGAACTTCAAATGTATTCAAAGACAAATTCTTTCTAACCTCATATTTTAGAGCAACTTACCTGTCCTTCAAATCTAAATGTTTTACCTTCTTAATTGGTCTCCCTGCGTTTTCTCTCCATATTTCAGTCCATTCTATATACTGCTTCCAAAATAATTTTTGTTAAGTGCAGATACATTCACGTAACTCCTACTCAACAAGCTCTACTAGTGACTTCTTAGTGTGGGATTCATATCAAGGAACAAAACAGAATTAAGAAGAAAGTTAGAAGGTAGTTTACTTCCCTTGGACCATGAGAAATAACATGGTATAGGACAATGGTTCCAAACTTTTTGTTATCAGGACCCCTTTACACTCTTAAAAATGATTAAGGATTCTCCAAAGAGCTTTTATATATGTAGGTTAAATCTATGAATATTTATCATATTAGAATTTACATGTGTTAGCTTTATTAAGAAAATAGCTTTGAAATTATGAATACCCTGACAGAATCTTAGGAATCCCTTGGGTTCCCCAGGCCATACTTTGAGAACTGCTAATTTAGTAAACAGGATACGGGACTTGGAGTCAGAAATATCTGAATTAAAATCCTATTTCAATACTTATGAGTTTAATGATATTGGGCAAGCCACATAACTTTTCTGTGACTCAATTTCTCATTTGGGCAAGTCACATAAAATTCTTTGTACCTCAATTTTTTCACCGGTAGTTTAATAGGGTTGGATTTTATGGCTTTCTAATGCCCTATTCAGCTAAAAATCTATGATCCCATTACTTTTTAGAGCTTCTTTGAAAACAATATAGAGACTTGTATGGGTAACTCCATAGTAACTGATATACTGCAAGAAGAATCCTTGGGAAACCACTCAGCTGAAGCATCCTAAGAAAGAAACAAACAGAACCATGGGTGTATTGTGCTCCTCTACCCTGAACATCTCATCTAATTTGCTATTTTTTATTGTATAGTTTACTGTTAACGACATTTCATTGTCACATACCCAATAGTAATCTGATGCTTTAAGTTTTGCAAAGCATTTTATATGAAAATGTCTGTGAAGTAAAGACTATGGACAATATTATTCTCATTTGGTAGATGAGAAAAATGAGGTTGAAAGAGTTCAGAATCTTTACTCAAGAATATTAAATTGATATGTGTCTGAAGTTGAATTTGAACTCAGCTATGTGTGACTAGCACTTTCTGCATTAATCCAAATTGTTTCTTATTCAGTTGTGTTAGTCCTGTGTGATAGTATGTGACCCCATTTTGAATTTTGTGGGCAAAGATCTAGAATGGTGTACCCTTTCTTTCTTTAGCTCATTTTTACAGATGAAGAAACTGAAGCAAACCAGGTTAAGGTGACTTTTGCAGAGACATACAGCTAGTAAGTATCAGAGGCTTGTTTGAACATGAAGATGAATCCTCCTGACTCCAGTTTTAACACTCTATTCATTGTACTACTGCTGCCCCTATTCTGTTGGTATTAAGAGCTACTGATGATCTTTGGAGATTTACCTCCCCAAAGCAGTGTTTTAGGAAGTGTTATGTAGAGTATAGGATAAATTAGAAAGGGAAAAGACTAAGAGAAGGAAGGGAGAAAGGTAGAAAACAAATGCCATAGTCCATACAATCAACCCTGAAAAATAAATTTATGAATTTTCATAAGGGTTTTATAAATAATTTTCATACTAGAATGACAAACTTGCAACCCTAAGATAAACAAGCTTAATATTCAATCTCTAAAAGATAACTATTATTTATAAGCCAATCTGAGAAGAAAATGCTAACTTTGAGGGGAGGTACACTTTCCACATTTGGGGCTGATAATTGTAGGTCCTTGGAAAGAACTTATTAGCTTGGTGAGTTTAATCTCTATCTTTGAAAAATGAAGGTCGTTGGTCCAGAATTTCTTCAGATGATTTATACCTTTCTCATCCATTCCAACACATTTCTTCCTCCCAACTGATATTAAAGAATGATTATTAGGCTTAATCATTGCTTCAGGCATCCACTTGATTTAATACTTAGAGATACAAGTTTTACTGATCATTTTTTAATTTCTTGTACACCAGGTATTACATGCTTTTCCTTTATTCTGGAATCAATTACTCTGAAACCTTGGAGGAAGATGGATATCGGGGTGTTTTCTCTCACCTTAGTCAATAGTGTTTCTGCTGTTTATTGGTTGTGGGTCTTTACAGACTTTCATGTTTATTTCATGTATGTTTAGGTTCTAAAATGTGATTCTAAGAAGAGTAACTTTGTTCTTGATGTTATCCAATCCCTACTTCACATATTCTTGGTTTATAGATAAACTAACTTTTATATTAATCTAATCTACAGCGGTAATATATTTGAGAAAAAGTCAATGCATCTTTAAGAATAGTGGGGTGAGGAAGATCTAAGTTCTAATTCCAGAGTTTTCATTATGATTGATGATAAATGATGCAAAGCAGAAAAAAATAGTATTTTTTTCAGACGCGCTTTACATTCAACTGTTGGGAATACAAATGTTGACAATGTTCCTCTTTTCCTCCACTCAGATATGTGGGTAGTGTCAACTCCAGCCAAGGACTGTGGGTGAGAATCAATCATAGAACTGGTGGGACAGAAGAAAGGTATGAGCATCAGTGATAGACCAGATAAAAGTGGTGGTTTATTTGAGATCAAAGAATCAGCTACATCTAAGTAAGAAACACAGATGGGTCAGAGAAGACATCTGGATCTAGCTTGACAAAAACTAAGAAACTTAGGTCAGCAGTCCAACAGCATTGGGGTTTATAGATATAGATAAAGTTAAAACTTGTATTTAGACTTTCTTAGTCGAATCATCTTTTTAAACTTTAGCCATTCTGCTTAGCCATATATTAGTAATAATTGTTTAGCACTTACTGCCTGCCAGATACTATGCTAAGTGCTTTATAATTATGCAGATGCTATTTTTGTCATCCCCATTTTATAGATGAGGAAATGGAGGCAAATGGGGAACAAGTGATTTGTCACAAAGCTAGTAAATGTCTGTGGGTGGATCTGAACTCAGGTATTCCTGACTCCAAAATGGCACTCTATTACTGTATCATTTACATGTCAATGACCTATGATATCCTTCCTATGGGGACTCCCAGTGTGGTATCTTCCTCTACTCAGAGATTGGAACCTCTCTAAAAATCCATAGTCTTAGAGACTTCTTGGAGCCTCCAAGGGCTGAAGTGATTTGCCTGTTTTCAAATAGCTAGTGTGAGGGTTTTACATCTTGAACCCAGGTCTTCCTGACTCCACATTTAATATTCTATCTATTCTACCATGCTAACTCTCAATTGTTCTAGTATATGGATCAACATGACAGCCCAGGGCTCTGCTCATAGGAGGTACATAGTGAATATTTGTTGAACTAATGAATAAATGTCAAGTCTCTGCTTCTGGGAATTCATCTGTACTACTTGCTCCAATGAGAGCATGTCAGTGGCAGTATACCAAATGCTGAAAACATCTTGGTGATATCCATCAATCTCCATAGCTTTCTTTTCAGTAGTTTTGCATTTTACTGGTTTCTCACAAAGTGAAATAACATAGGCTGTACTAACAAAGGCTATCTCTTTAGGTACCTTATGGCTGGCAGAGTCTGAGAAATGGGGGACTGCATCCACAGATCATAATGAAGCTAAAGACATGCAATAGATTGGTTTTCAATCTTTTGTACTGGTGAAACTAAGGGCTGCCTAATGATGTTAAAGCAAGATGCTTGAAGCTGTCCATCAGCACTCCCATTTGAAACATAGTGGTAATTAAGTTTTAAGGCTGTACTCCATATATCACAGGAACTGATATTAAGGTTGAAAAGGTCTCAT